>NW_026715842.1:0-5000 GCF_029784015.1 Lycium ferocissimum | reverse complement strand
ACTAATATTTTACGAGGAGGTTTGAAAAGCTAATAACTCAAAGGATCGGATTTGTGAAAGGTATCACGTCTACTAATCGCGGATATAACAAAGCCACACGACAAGTTCTCGTTGCAAATGAATAGGGACCATTGAATCGAATGCGCCTCACGAAGAAATGTTAAGATTAAACTCAAGGCAATAAGCGAAACTTTAAATAGTTCACTATGCTTGGGCCACATGGGCGGAGTATAAGGTCTGGGGGAACTTGAGATGAACAATGGAACATGAAAACGGGATCCTGGTCAGAGCCGCTATAGCGATCAGTAGGGCGCTAGAGCAGTGTCGCTGGGACGGCAACGGAATCGCTACAGTGGAATGAAGAGTTAGGAAGGCACCGCTCCAGCGGTCTGAGGACCCGCTATGGCAGTTCCACACCAACAACTAAGAAATGCTATAGTGATATTCTAGAATAGCAAAACAAATATAAAAGGCACTTTGCCTCCCTCCCTCTCACTTACACCTCTCAAATCTGAAAAACTCTCCAAAATCCTCCTCCACTTCAACTTCCCACTTCATATGAAACACAATAAAGTCCTCCCCATCTCTCCCACACTACACCACATACCACAACATTATACCCATAAATCTCTCTCAAAAGGAAGAAAGGGATTTCAAAGGGCAACCACTCAACAACACCATTCTCATTCAAATCTCCTACAAAAAGGTAAGAAATCGTTCCCTGCAAGTGGTAGATAGATAGAATTACTAGAATTTTGAATTAATAAGCTTGCAATATTAGATCTGTGACTTCAAAAGTTGGGAATTTTGGGTTGATGAAATTCATGGGTGTTGATGAACTGGAAGACACACTTGTCTAACGTTGGAATAACCCGAACATCGAACATTGCATAGTTAGAGCACAGATTTAGGTTGGAAAACTTGAATAGAGTAAAAAATCTTTGGTTTGGAAAGGGTTTTTGCTTCCATCAATTTAGGGTTGTTTTGTTGCTAGAATTTATTTCCCATAGGTTGTATACATCATGCATTCTTGATATCTGCTCGACCCGTTCATAAAAACAAGTTTTTGAGCCAAAAATCGAGGTTGGATTTCTGAAATTTTTTTAGTTCTGAGGAAGAAGACGAGACCGCTATAGCGGCGCTCAGGCCACTGCAGAGTCTCCGCTATGACAGTAAAGGGTGCCCAGAAGCGATAATGGGGAAATGGGCATAACCGCTGCAGCGGTCTGAGTAGCCGCTATTGTGGCACCGCTACAGGGGTCTGAGTGACTGCTACAGCGGTGCACACGCAACATCATGCACCAGGAACTGCAGCTTAACTTTCTGATATGCCTGTTTTTTTGCCGAGTTATTCCCACTACAATGCACTAGAATTGATACTGAACTAGGGTAATACAAAATCTAACGCGTTTTCAATCTCTTGCAGGTAAGGTGGCCCAAAATCCAAAAGAGGTACCACAAAACAAGGAGGTGCCCACGTATGAAAAACTTCCTACCCGTCAAAGCAAACGCCTTCACTTGAGCCACAAATCTATTCTTTTGCTGTTAGAGCGGAGATTTGATATGACCAACGTAAAAATGCATGCTCCGAATTTCTAGAATGGGTTGATAAAGACAAAATAGACTTGCTTGGTTAGGAATCTGGGTGACTGCAATAAATCATGGGTGAGGGAGTTTTATACTATGCTGCCCACATTTGAATGGGATTCTCCCAAGCCAGAGATCATAATAAAAGGTACCCCGGTGAAGGTAGGATCAAGGGTTATCAATCGGATTTACAGGCTAGATGATCACGCAGAGGAGCCCTTAGCGATTAAAGTAGCTGAGAAAGATTTCATGTGGTTGGCCTCCTAACTGGTGCACGAGAATGAGTTGGGGAAAACTCATTGGGCTCATTGTAAGGGATTAATATACAGTGACCATTTTACTGCCGAGGCGAAGAAATGGTTAAACATTGTCTTCCGCTGGATCTTTCCTTCTTCGAACACCCATGAGGTGATCTTTTCCTGTGCTTTTGTTGTTGCTTGTATACTTACTGACATACCGGTTAAAGTGGGGCCGCAAATTATTCACGAGTGGAAGGAGTTTCTGAGGGTTGGTAGAGGGAGCTTGATGTTCCCCATCTCTGATTACTTCCTTATGCAGGAGGGCTAAAGTTCCCAAGGAGGGTGATGATGACTGGGTCCCTTCTGATGCTCCGTTTCATCCACTACGGGTGAAGGGTCGAGGAACCGCGGTCAACAATCGCAAGAAGAGGAAGGTGGACAATACAGGTGAGGGAGAAAGTGCAGCCGGGGCCGATATTGAGGTTGGAGATAGGGCTGGGACTGAGGTCCCTCGTATCCAGGGCCCTTTTGAGCGCATAGACTCGCGCTTCAATAAGGTGATCTCTATGTTCCGGACGATGTCCACGCCTTCGAACGGGTCCGGTTCATCAGGAGCTGCTACAGGTTACCCAACTCAGGAGGAGATGAATGGTTATTTTAAGACCCAAAAGAAGATGGGTGAGTCACTCATCACCCAACAGACTGCATATATCACACTGGCCAAAAATCACAGTGAGCTTCACAAGGACTTTGACAGAGAGAAAATGAAGAATAAGTCACGCGACAAGCTTCACATCAGAGCTTGGAGGGGTATCAAGGGAGTGTGGAGTAGTATGCACCCCAGTGAGCCGATCCCCATGGAGGGCGATGATGACTCGGAGCAGTATTTCTTATAGAGTGTGGCCCGGGGTGATGGTGGTCATAGTGTATTAGGTGATGCTAGTGGCAGCTCGGATGATGATGGTATGACTAGCAAGCTGGCAGCCTAGAGACCCCCTTTCCCCCTCATGTTTATGCTTTGGTTGCCCTTGTAGGGCTTTCTATTTTCAGATAATTCTATTTAGGTTTACCTTGTTTTGGCTAGGATGTTTAAACAATTTCAGTTGGTTTTCTTGTGTTTGGATTTGTGGTTTGGTTCTCTGTCTTGGACAATTTCTGTTGGTTTTTACATAATTTGGCTTGTAATATGTTTTTGGATGGTTTTCTGCCCATGTCGGGCTTTGTTTTATGTGACTGTTGTTTGTAGACTTTTGCTGGTTATTTTGTTTTTGGCTGCATCTAGAATAGGAGAGGGCAATGAAAAACAGGGAGGATTGCTGGTCTCTGATTCAGGCTTGCCGCTTCTGCGGTCTCTCAGACTGCTATGGTGGTCCCGCTTCGATGTTTGATGTACCGCAGGAGCGGTCAAAAGGGAATAGAGGGCACTGCTACAGCGGTTGGGAATGTGCCGCAGTGGTAACGTCATAGTGGTTGACTAACCGCTGTGGCGCATTCCCCGGATAATGACATCATACTATGACTGAACCACTTTCGCAACTAAGAATTAAATCGAACATTTACCACACCAACTAGGTCTAATCTGTAACACGACATAATTGCGTGCTTAGATACCAATTGGACGCACCGAGATACCAATTTAACCGAAGTAGCACGATTAGAAAGAAAGAGGGAAAATTTCCTAAATGCCCTATTGATACGCTCAAATTATACCTAAATTATGGCGTAAGGCGGTCGGTGTCAAATATAGTAACCCAACTAGGTTGGGGTCGAATCCCACAGGGAATAAAGTGTGAAACAAATACTAATCATATATTTTACTAATCTCTAAAGACTTTACTTCTATTCCGACTAGTATAGAAAAAGGGTTTTGGTTTGTATTCGTGATGCGCTCAAATTACAACTATTAATGGTATAACGCGGACGTTGTCAAATATAGTAACCCAACAAGGTTGGGGTCGAATCCCACAAGGAATATGGTGTGAAAAGGTTACTAAAGTCGTAGAATGCTATGTTTAGGTCTAATGTCTTAATCCGATGATTTTGGTAAAAGTTGGGTTTTTAGTAACTAACTGCTAACTATTGCTTTGGTTGTGAATTTATGGTAAAAGAAACTAAGGTTGTGTCCCCTTTAGATAAAGTGTATGATCATGGGTATTGATCTTGATATACTTCTAATGGATCATTATATGAATGCACTTAATCTCTATATGAATCTCTACTATTTCCCAATAAATAAAGATTATTTCTTTCTATGATTTTCCCAAATAGAAGAAAGTAACTATGAAGAACGATTAGTCATGCCAAGTAAATTCTTCTTATTCCTAAGTGAATTTATTAAACAAAGTTTAAAGCTTTGAGTCCTTGTTGTTTATTCTTACCAACCCTAATTATTTTCCCAAATAAATCAAGGTTTATGGCATTAATCAATGTTTGCAACCATTAATTATGAATGAAGAATGAAGAATAAACAAACCCAAATAATCCATTATATGTATATCAATCACAAACCCAATCACAAAACACCCATCAATTGGGTTCAGAACCCTAGTAAGGAAATTAGCTACTCATGACAAAGAACAAGAAACAAGAAATTGAAGAATTCATAATTGCTTACTTTGGAAGAAAAGAGGAATTGATAATACTTGAATTGATGTTTGAACCTTCAAAAACTAGAAAGTATTTAATGTTCTAAGTCAAAAGCCAAAAATATGAGAACTGATAATAATTAAAACCCTACAATGGACTATTTATAGGTTTCAAAACATAAAATTACAGAATTTGCACTTAGGTCCCAGGCGGCACTTATACGGTCCGTACAAATTTCCACGGACCGTACAAGACTTCTACGGCCTTCATCAGCGTCTTCAGAGAATTCATACGAACTGGCCTTCCACGGTCCGTGTAATGTTATACGGCTCGTACAATCCTGCTCGTGAAAGAATCTTCCATTATCGTCACATTTACTTATACGGCCCGTACAATATTGTACGGTCCGTCGAAGTGTCCGTGGTTCAGCATCTGTCCTCTGTGACATTCTGTTAAGTTACCACCTTTTGTACGACCGAGAATACGGTCCGTGAAACTTTCTACGGACCGTGAAACTCAAGCTTTAGTGCAACTTTTCGTAACTTCTACTCCTTGAACCCGAACTTCCGATTTAAAAAATTTAAAAAA
>NW_026715841.1:0-18438 GCF_029784015.1 Lycium ferocissimum | reverse complement strand
GGGCCGCAAGGCATTTAGGAATGATTGACCTTATTTTCTCATCTTAGATCGCGCGGGAGAGCCGAGTCATGAGAAATGGAATTTCTTGTACTAACCTGATTTCAACAAGAATGGTGTCGATAAAGGAAGAGGATGATGATATTATGATTACGGGTAAGTCACTTTGTTGAAATTAGGTCGTATCAAGACGTGCATCTTCTACGAGAATAAATTGATCATAGTCAAGATAAGCCGATTGTACGAGGATAAGAAAAGGGGAATTAGTTACGTGTATAATTTAATGATAAGTTCGGTTGTAAGATTACGGACGACGAGAAGTCAAGGAAACAAAAGATAGAGGTAAGTAATGGTAAAAAGGATTATGAGTCGTATATGTTAAGAATGTCGTAAGTATGATTGAAATGTATAGCTAATGAATGGAAGAGGAAGTGACTAGGAAAGTACAAAAGGACGATCGATAAAGGTTCAGGTATATTCCGAGTTGTGACGCAAGAGGTAAGTTTCGTCATCTTTGCATTTTTGTTCGATATTGAGAGCCATGTATGGCTAAGGTGTGCTAAGTATGTATGTATTTGCCACTGTGAGGCATTGTGTGTTTTTTCTGGGCTGTGTGTAGGTCTGGGATAGTAAGAAATATAATGGGCACTCTGCCAAATTCTCCAAAAAAAAAATTTTAAGGACAAGGACCAAAGATTTAGGAGATCACGAAGATTATACGTCTATGATTGTTACAGATTGATTAATGGGAAAGTATGGGACAAGATGATATGGAATGATAAGATGAAGACGACACTACAAGTGGACATTGGGCATGTCACGACCCGACTAGGGGCCATGACGGGTACCCGGGGCTAACCACCGAGCGCCACTCATTCTATTACTCATCGTACTCATCCTGCGTTCATTCATTACTCTCATGCTTATAACCATAGGAGAACCATTTTCACTTGAAACTTATTTACCTTTATATACATAAGTCCTTCGGCTATCAAAATAGTATGCATACAATAGGGACATCGTGAGACCATACTACCCACACATACGTATCTACGAGCCTCTATTAGTGTACTAGACATATGGATGGGACAGGACCCCGTCGTGCCCAAAACATATATATATACACAAAATAATAAATCAATAGCACCTCCGGAACAATGGAGTGCTCTCAAATTCTGCTGATAGCCCCTACGAATCTCGGTCACCTCCCTGTCTACCTGTGGGCATGAACACAGCCTCCAAAGAAAAGGACGTTAGTACGAGCATTGTACTGAGTATGTAAGGCATAAAAAAAAATAACAATACATTAATAAAATAAGGAGACATCAAGTGAAGGACAGCCTGTAACTGACTGTCAATTTGATAGAAATAAAGCATACTAACTCACTTCGTAAACATCATCATATCATGTATGCATATCTATATAAGCTGCCCGACCATATAGGTACGGTGTGATCATCATTAGCCAGCGTCTAGGCCTCCCGCGTCCGGGGTAGCCATCTCATGCCGCCCACTAGTGGTGTCTACCCATATCATCTAGACATGGTGTATACGCCGCCCACCTTACGCAGCCCGCCGTATAGGCACGGTGTAATATCATCATCATATGCTTATCATGAATCATTCATAGAAACTCGAGTACAACTATACTCTATCGGGGTGACGTAAGGTCGTGAACCCCCGATTCCATTATGGGGCAATCATAAGCATTCTACCTCACCTTGAAGGAATTAGCACATAAGGTGAGTGTAGCATAATGAACAATATCACATAATCGTAAATAGGATCATTAGCTTTAGAATCTTTAGATTGAACTCCTCACCATCACTGTCATGCTTATAACATATCTCGTTTCTTTATCTCATGTAAAGCTCTTTATAATCATAGACCCATAATTTCCGATAAGTAGGAAAATCATGGAAAGATAGGAATATTCATGCCATAGGAGTCATGCCTTAGAAAGAAGGGACTAGCCTTACATACCTTTTCGTTTAGTTATTCTATCGCTTGATCGTTCTCCTTCAATGCTCACGTTTCTACCTTCAAGAGAGTTCGTATCACATTAGATAATCGATAGCTTAGCATACTTGACTAAAGCTAGAGAAAATTGGGTAGCATTTCCTTTGTTTATACAGCCTTTCCCATATCATATATCAACTTCCAAACATCTATAATAACATTCACAACATCATAAGCAACAATCTTCATACACCTATATTATCCACATTTCCCAAATTTCACTTCAATTCATCTCTAACCATGGTCATAGTACACTATTGCATTTGCTCACAATATAATGTTTATCCCATGTTCTTAATGTCATTTATAACATTTTTATAATCACAACAAATCAAGAACCATGACTCATTTCAAGCTACTACTCAAAATTTCATTATTCTCATCTTTGTAACCCATTTTCTATCTCCTTCCATAATCCAAGTCTTTCAACCCCCCAATACCTTAAACAACATGAAATGATCATAAAACTTACCTTAGATGATGTGTGAATGAGCTTTGAGTGGAAATGCTTCACTTGAGCCAAAACCCTAGTTCATTTCCAATGGGATTTCTTGCCTTGGATGAACCCTAATGAGTTTCTTACACTTGATTCTCTTAGTTTGATGAAGTTGATCATAAATTTCTCTTGAGTTCTCGTGGAAGAAGTGTGGAGAGCTTTCTAGAGAGTTCTTGAAGGGTGGAGTGAAAAAAAATGAAATGAATTGAATGAGTTTGGGTCCCTTATATTAATTTTAAAACCTGTCCCGACTCGGTTCTACGGACCAACATACGGTCCGTATCTTTTATATGGACTGTATGTCTGACCGTATCTTTGGTCCAATGGAAGTCCCCATTCTGGGCAGAACATACGGCCTAACATACGGCCAGTATGTTGGACCGTATAATGCCCAGCTTTCTGAAATTCGTTCTCATCGACTCGTTTGATCTCCAATCCTTATGGAACCTTTTAAACCCTATTTTAACATCTCATTAACAATCTAAGGGACATTATAACTCTTCTCCAAGACATTATTAAGTCATCATTAACTTGTTACTCGTAAATCTTTTCCGTTACATAACGTATACCTTGCCTTTCTTGGCAAACTTTCTCCTCTTGGCTCGAATGTCTTTGAAATCTCAATTAGGATCGTCAAATTCTATTTCTTACTCATTGAAACATCGTATACTTTATGCCCTTCGTTATTCTATTCACTGTGCATCAACGGAAATTTTTTCGAGGCGTAACATTCTTCCCCCCTTTAAAAACATTCGTCCTCGAATGTTGAGTACTCGGGGATTCTACGAAAATTTCGCCAGAGTTTTTCCTATAATATGGCACTATCATCCTGTCACAACAACCCATAATAACAATGCCTCACAGGGCCATAACATAATAGCAATAAATTTTGTCCACACACGACCCATATGCATAAAAAGAGAACATACATACCTCAAAATCTTGATGTTTCATCTTGGATCTCTTCCGGGGGCTGAAATAGGCGCGGGTACCTGGACTTCATATTTTCTTCCGCTTCCCAAGTCATTTCTTATTGGTTGTTATTTCTCCATAAGACCTTAACTAAGGCCACTTCTTTGTTTCTAAGTCTCCGTACTTGCCTATCTAGTATGGCAATGGGTACCTCTTCATAAGTCAACCTTTCTGTCACTTGAACATCATCTATTAGCACGATCTTAGTAGGATCTCCAACACATTTACTGAGCATTGATACATGGAAAGCCAGATGGACTGATTCCAGTTCTGAGGGTAAGTCCAATTCATAAGCTACTTGTCCCATCTTGCGGACAATCCTATAAGGTCCTATATATCGAGGACTCAATTTCTCATTCTAACCAAATCTCATTACTCCTTTCATTGGCGACACCTTTAAGAATACTCAGTCATCAACTTGAAATTCTTAGTCTCGCCGCCGGTTGTCCGCATAAGATTTACTCGGCGACTTTGAAATTTGTCAATAGTCGGTCTCGGATCACCTTAACCTTTTCTACCGCTTGTTGAATCAACTCAGGGCCTATTAGCTATACCTCTCCTACTTCAAACCACCCAATTGGAGATCTACACTTCCTTCCATAGAGCTTCATACGGAGCCATTTGAATCTTGGAATGGTAGGCCGTTATTGTATGCAAACTCAATAAGGGTAAGTGGTCATCCCAACTACCACCGAAACCTAGAACACACGCTCTTAGAATATCCTCCAAGGTCTGAATGGTACGTTCGGCTTGCCCATCAGTTTGCGGATGAAATGCCGTGCTAAGCCTCACCTGCGTATCCAAACCTTCTTCGAAAGACTTCCAAAACTTATCTATAAATTGCGCTCCTCTATCTGTGATAATAGACATCGGAATACCATGGAGTCGCACTATCTACTTAAGATACAGTCTTGCATAATATTCTGCTGAGTATGTAGTTCTGACTGGAAGGAAATGGGCCGATTTCGTGAGTCTGTCCATGATTGATACAATAACGGATACGCAGAAACGAGAAATTAGGAAGATAAACAAAAGGAAAAGAAAAGATAGATAATTTGACACAACTTAAGATTCAATTTAGCAACCAAAGTTAGATAAAACTACGACCTCTAAATTATCATCAAAAGAAACACCAAATTCTTAAGTTGACCTCAAGGGAATCGAATTCCCAAGCAACCAAACTCTCAACAACACAAGAATCAACAAGAGCCTACCAAAGGCCTCTCACAAGTTTCTCTCTCTAGAGATAACCCTAAAACACTCAAAATATTCATAATTCATCAAAAGCTCCCTATTGAAATGTTTAGTCTACTATTTATACTAAGAAAATAAGGAAGACAACTAGCTCTATTACAATTATACCCTTAATGAAGTAAGGGCCTTGTTTGGATGTCTTTCATGGAAGTGAAACTTGAAAAGTCTTGCATTTAAGTACTAGCCTCTTTTTGCATGCATAGCCTCCTTCTCCAAATAGCCTCCCAAGCTATCTCCCATATCTTGAAGGCCGTTCTATGTGAACCTCCCATGATCTTCAAAGACTCCATCTTCATGAAGCTCGGTAGAGTCGGTCTTGTATCATTCTCCCCTTCTTGAAAAGGATTCGTCCTCGAATCTAAACCTTGCAAAACCATAAGGGAGACAAACAAAAACCAAGTCCTCAAAGGATGAGGGTTAGTGTTAGGGTGGACTAACCTACCACCATGCCAAGTAAGCACAAATTTGTGATATAGCCAAGTATCAACCATTTTCAAGCAAAATATGCTCTCAAGTAGAGCACTGAGAACTTGGATAACCCAAAGATTAAGGAATGAGGATATTCTAAAAGTGCCAAGGGTTTCAAGACACCAAGTTGGCAGGACATTCAAATGATCCTCAATTGCACAATAATACCATTCACACCAAGTTAAGACTTCACCGGGGTCAAAGGGAAAGGATACCTACATATCACGGGCAAGGCAACAACGGAGTACCCCAATAGGACCTCGCCCTCCATAAGATGCACTCCCAAAAAGATCATGAATGTCATCATATGAAAAAAGATAATAAAGAAAGGTGTCACGCAAAATAACTTCATCTAGGGTGTCCTCAAATGTAGTTTCACTATTAAACTCAAGAGCATGGTCAATCATACTACTACTATTCGGAACACCCAAGGAAAAATTAGCAATTTGCAGACAAGTTTCACCTTCCTTTTGAACACTTCCCCTCCCAATAAGTGGATCACAATTCCTCAAGGGAGGATCTCCATCATAGGGAAGAGTGTTATCATCCCATAGTGGATTTTCAAATACCATGTAGTCACCAAAAGTGGCCACACTTTCAACATTACAAAACATCCCACTAGGTACTTTATTCTCAATAGTCATGTCATCCTCAAATAAAACATTATCCTTTACAAGAGAGTAATTGATGCAAGAAAATAAAGACAAGATAGAAGGAAGACACAATTGATAAACAATTGGACAATAACTAGAAGAACTAGCCCTAGTTACCTTCCAAACCTATCTCATGCAACAATCCTCAAGAGAATAACAATCTCTTACAAATTGAATGACCAAAACAAGGTTGTACAATTTGGAGTCCACCAAATCAAAACAAGTCTCAACTAGAGAGAAAAGTTCAATATTCATATATTTCAAGATAGGTTTCCTTTTAAATGATTTACAAGCACCTTTAAATAAGGTTCTTAAAATATACTAGTCAAAAGAAATAAATGGAAGTGTAGTCTTCTAGATGCATAGAAGACTACAAAATGCATACTCCTAGAAGCCTAGAAAGCCACTACACATTATGAAACTCAAAATAGCCTTTAATAAGCCTAGAAAACACAAAAAGGGAAGCTTCCTTCGTTCACATTAGACCAGCCCCTCGTATTTCACACTAGAGCTTCTAGAAGTCCTAATTTGGGTTGCTAGACTTGTTCTTTCTATGGGGCAGATCTTGGGCTTCAATCCACATCCTCTCGAGCTTCAATTTGGGTCTCCTCGGCTTGAACACTTGAGTCGTCACCATGGTAATTTGGATTGCATCATCCTCCCTTTCTTGGAAGAATTTCGTCCTCGAAATTACAACATTAATATCAACCTCGACCGCAGCATCAACCTCAACCACATCATTATAAGCACACCGGTTGGATCATCATCATGGCTATATGGACTACATCATTCTCCCCCTCTTGAAAAGAATTTGTCCTCAAATTCGATCCACAGAAACATGGACGAGAATGAGTATGTGTAGCTTCCAAGTCTCAATCGGGTAACAATTAAGTAGCAACATGAGTGAATAATCATGATATAAAACAAGAGTGCTACAAAACTTCCCAAAGATAATAGAGATTATCGTCATGGATTTGGAAAGCCCAAGAAGAAGCATGAGCCAAGAAAACCTACCATCTTCATGGAGTTTACAAGTCGTGGTCACATACCACAATGATTTCCAGGGAGGATCTTTCCAATGGCTCTCCACCTGATTCACCTTAAAATACACTAAATTCTTTCCAAGGCTAAGTACAAAACAAGTAGAATAACTCAACTGCCAATACCGAAGTAATGTACCAGCCCACCCCAAAGTCATCAATTCCAACAAGTTATAAACCTTATGATCAATTCCGGGGTCAAAAACAAAAATGGTCAACACATCAAGCTTAGCATGTGTCTCAAGCATATCTACTAGTAACTCAAATAGTAACAACAAACAAGAGTGACAATGATGTATCCAATTACTACAAGAGTACTCCAGAGAAGCATGAATCATGAGGTAAGAATATGTGCCATCATTGATCTTAGAAACATCAAAGGGATCAAACCATGTGTAATGACTAGATTTCTCATACTTCTCTCATCTTTTCCTTTGACAAGAATCCACAAAAAAGTCAAATAAGCAATCAAACTTATCAAAAGGAAGAATTTTACCTCTAAGATCGTGACTACTATCCCAAGATTCAAATGCATAACTTCCACATTTCAAGCTAAGGAACTTGGTATAGCCTATCTCAAGTGAGTGAACCATGTAAGGATCATAATAAGTAAAGTAATAGACACTAGAACAAGCATCCACCATTCTACTTTCCTTTTCCGCTTCAAGCTTATTCACACCTAGACATTTCAACTCAAATTCTCGCTCCTAGTGAGAACTCATCCTCACATTCTTCTTCACTATTAAAGAATTCTGCACTACTTTCCCAATCCTCTTTAAGATCACTTCCTACATGTCTAGCACACTCAAAGTCACACTTTAAGTCCTCCACATCACAAAAGCTCCTAAAACAATCATGACCCTCATCATACGCAAAAAAATAGTAAAGAAAAGTGCTACTTAAGGTCACTTCACCATCAGTAAGTTCACTTTCACAATCATGAATACTATTAAGCACAGGATCACGATTTGGACCACACAAAGAAGATTTATTACTTAAGCAACTTCCTTTTTCCTTTCCAAGACAATGTCCTTTATCAAGTGAACTATCCAACAAGGAGTTAATTCCATCACAAGAAAGAGTATTAAGAAACTCAAACTCATCATTAAACAAATAAGCATCTCCAAGTAAAAATAGTTTCACAAGAAAGGTCTCACCCAGGTTCACATCATCATTGAATTCCACATGTTCAAACTCATCATTTAAGTCAATTTCATTATCATGCGCGATTCAACATTAGAAAGACTCAAAGATGAATTGCTTTCTTCCTTATCAAACGCATGGGTGGTGTGCCTAATTCCAAACAATCACATTTATGGCCAACAATTCCATCATATCCAGAATAATCATCAACTAATAATGGAATATTACTCACACACACACAAGGTTCAAGATTGCTTTCTAAAGACAAAACATTAAAATCAATCAACTTGTTTTTACTCCTTCCAACCACAGAAGTTGTGTCTTTTGCATTAAGACTCTAATCACAAGTGTCAACACTAGTTTTCATCATATCAAACTCACAAGTAGTTTTAGATTTAGGATCACAACCGAGGACAACTAGTGTATCTCCACAAGATTCATTCAGTTTATCATCACAAGACAAAGAAGATTTTACGCCCAAATAAGATAATTCCTTAGTCATACTCACACAATCAACATGCTTAACATTAGCATCTAAAGTAGTGAGTTTAGAAGTACCTTTAGGCTCACAAGATTGATCTTCTTTACCTTCAAGTCCCGCTTTTGGACAATTCTGCTCTTCCAAATTGTTGCATCCTTTTCATGAGTTTCCATTGTATGAGGCTCATTCTCAAGATTGTTTCCAATGGTAGCTACAAAAGAATTCAAACAACTAGAGGAAAAAGAAACACTGTGAGTGTTAGAGTGAAGAACTTCATCTCCCTCATTATTTTTCTTTTCTCTCATGTTCTTTTCAATTCCATTATCTTGTTTCTTTTGTGGCACCCACTCATTCCGATCACCCGGACTTCCCATTTTGCATGGCATTACACTCACCTATAGGCATAGAAGAGACATATGCACTATTGGGATTTTCTTTCGAAAGTGGGAATGGAAAGAGAGGCCATCCTTCCTCGTCCATGACATACCTTATCCAAGCTCGTACATTTGGAACGTCGTGTTTTCGAAACCAGGGATGTCCAAAGCATAAGTGCCTTATTTTTAGGGAAAACACATCACATCGGACCGTTTCAACATAATCTCCATGAGATATTACCACCTTGACCATCCACTCAACTTGATGCCCATTATAGTCATATGGATATCTCTTTTTAACCCATGTCAAATTCAACCAATCAGCCGCATAAGGAGAGATGAATGTGGAGTCACACAAATCGTCAAGCTCTAGATCAAAGCCATTATACCGACAAACATTCACCTTCATTTTTGAAACCTTGGCTTAGGCAATCTCTCTCCTTTTCTTGGAAATAGTGGTCCTCTCCTTTGTATAAGCCATCTAGTTCTTACTTCCGATTGAACGGGTTTAGTCCTCATTGCACCTTGGTCCATCATACCTGCATAACAAAGCTCAAAGAAAAGGTTATGAGTTTGGGTGGCGCTCGGTTCACTCAATGATACAATAGGTTTGGTTCACTCCGTCTTATAGTACTTGGCTTCCTCGGAATTGACCAACTCCTATTCAATCTCCCAAATTATACAAAAGATGCTACCTCTTCGGGATTAGAGTGAGATTATGGACTCTATAGTCGGATGACTCTTTTAATTGTGGTGCACTTGAGTAAAAAAAAAAATTCATGACGAGTTAGCACGAAAAAAGTTATAGCTCAATAACCAGTAAACTTTGAGTAGGTAATTACTCAATGGATACTAGCTAGAAGTTATGTCACAAAGAAAGGATTAAGAAGCTTCCCACCCCCCCTTTAAAATGTGCAAGGCAGCCCCTTAAGTCTTGCTAATTCATATCCTTTGACCAACTTGTCTTGGAATTTAATTACTACAAGTTTCAATGTAGCTTCTCATCTTCCCAAAAGATGACTAGGGACTTGAAAACTTGACTTCTCATTTTCCCAAGAGGTGATTAGGAACTTGGACACTCTTTTCTCAAGGTGACTGTTAGTCTTCCCAAGAATTGACTTGGGAACTTGTGTCAATTAATGGTTTGACTATTTGTTTGCCTCTACTCCCTTTCACACACCCCAAACTGATTTTTGACTTCTCCTAATGAGTGCAGCCCCTTCTCCACATTTTGGAGGGGTTCAATGCACCAACTCCTTGGGAATCAACTCTTGACTAGTCCCTTTGACTTCCAAAATAGCTTTCACACTCCCTAACATCTTGAAAGCTTAACTTATCACCAAAATTAGATCAAACAAAGTTAGTAAATTTGAAATTATCAAGAACACACATGAATATTCACAAATTATTTATGAACACTCAAGAACACAAGTATTACAAGTATTCAAAACATTTCAAATGATATACCAAAATGACCATCTTGATGTCTAGTTTCCAAATATCACCATGGATCACCCAAAACACCTAAACTAATGGAACGATTTGAGACTTTACAAATAATAGTTCATGAACTTTTTCTTGAACATATGAACATCTAAGAACACAAGTCTTCAAACACCAAAAATCAGATTCACCAAATAGATCAAGAACACCGAAATACTACAAATCTTTCCAATTTTTGGATTCTTGCCCTTCTTAACTAGGGGAAATCAACCCAACAACTTTCAACCCTCAATGTGAACCTCTTCTATAAGACCCACTTTGAGTCTTTAAGTTTCAAGGTCTAACAATGGTGGAAATTGAAAATCTAACTTCAATTGACTCAAAACTTTAGATTTAGAACCTAAGAACTCTAAGTAACTCAAATCTAACACTAGAATCAACAACAAAACAAGGAATTCAAACGAATTTTGGATTATTTTTTTTCCAAATTTTTTTTTTGTTGAATACCAAACCCAAGACTAGATTTGTTGGAACAAATCTATACCAGGTTGTGTTACCAAATGATGCAAGAAAATAAAGACAAGATAGAAGGAAGACACAATTGATAAATAATTGGACAATAACTAGAATAACTAGTCCTAGTTACCTTCCAAAAGGATCAAAGGCACCTATCTTATGCAACAATCCTCAAGAGAATAACAATCTCTTGCAAATTGAATGATCAAAACAAGGTTGTACAATTTGGAGTCCACCAAATCACAACAAGTCTCAACTAGAGAGAAAAGTTCAATATTCATATATTTCAAGATAGGTTTCCTTTCAAATGATTTACAAGCACCTTTAAATAAGGTTTTTAAAATATACTAGTCAAAAGAAATAAATGGAAGTGTAGTCTTCTAGGTGCATAGAAGACTACAAAATGCATACTCCTAGAAGCCTAGAAAGCCACTACACATTATGAAAGTCAAAATAGCATTTAATAAGCCTAGAAAACACAAAAAGCGAAGCTTCCTTCGTTCACATTAGACCAGCCACTCATGTTCACACTAGAGCTTCTAGAAGTCCTAATTTGGGCTACTAGACTTGTTCTTTCTGTGGGGCAGATCTTGGGCTTCAATCCACATCCTCTCAAGCTTCAATTTGGGTCTCCTCGGCTTGAACACTTGAGCCGTCACCATGGTAATTTGGATTGCATCAGTAATCCATGAACAATGAGGAGTCAAAGCATGTCATTTCACTCTCAAAAGAACCAATGTCATCTTTCAATGCATTTTCGCTCACATGACTGTCTACATGACACACATCACCACTACAAATTGGAGTCTCATCACGTGACACTAAAGTACGATCAAGAGACCCATTTTGACATGAAACAAACAAGGGTGAGATGTCACATTCTTTCAATTGACCAACTATATCCACATCATCAATAACTAGAGGTACATTAATCACATCACAAAGATCCTCAAGTAGTGAATTATCATTACAAGCAAGTTGACCAACACAAGTTTCAGCACGAGTTGGTAGTATGTCAAATTCGCAAGAATTACTAACATGATAACCACATGACATTGTACTACCATTCAATTCACAAGTGTCAACACTAGGTGGACACAAATCGATCTAGCAAGAAGAATCAATTTGGTCATCTAAAGGATCAACTAGTGTTTGAGCGCCTTCATTCGATAATGCACTATCATTCAAAGCACAAGTGTCAATACTAGGTGGACACAAATCAACCTTACAAGAAGGATCAATTCGGTCATCAATAGGATCAACTAGTGTGAGGACACTTTCAACAATGGCATTAAAAAGATGTAGGAGTATATGGATAAGTGATCCTACCTTGGTGTTCATGCAAGATCCTTTGACCAATTAAAGGAATGGTTAGGACCGCCGTCCTTGCCTTTAAGCATGGGGTTCTCTCAAAAGTGGCACCCCTCAACGATTCATTTCTTCTCATATGTGGCTTGGGATATTGGCTTCTCAATATCCTTTTCATGTCCTCCCAAGTCTTGATTGGAGTCCTCACTCGTCTCCCACAACATTTCACATACTCCTAATATTTGACAAGCTTTGAGTCAAAAGTTTGAACGACTAAGTCCATCTTCATTTCTTGTGAATAGTTGTAGCTAGCGAAGATTTAATCTATTATGGACTCCCATTTCTCGTATTCTTCTCCACTAGCTTCCCTATCCAAGGTAGACCATTTCACATGGGTATCTCGCACTTTTGCACTTGGACTCCTCCGAGAAAGTATGCATGGAAAGAGCAATTTGCCTTTCTTGTCCACTACATATTGATGCCAATCTTGTTCATGTGGGATTCTATGCTTTTAGAACCAAGGGACTCCTAAACATACGTGACAATTATCCATTGGAAGCACATCACACCAAACCTTCTCTTGGTACTCGCCAAGTGAAATGGATACCATCACCCTCCTATCAACCCAATATCCTCCCTCGTCATAATAAGGATTTCACCTAATCACACAAGGTAGCCTTAACTCTTCAACCGCACAAGGGGTGATGAAATTGGTGTAACAATCATCATCAAGCACAAGAATTCCCTCTCTGCCACAAAGGTTTACCTTGGTCTCCATGAATCGCCTCTTTGGAACCACCTTCCTTTGCATAGGACGACTCCAACTAGTACCCACATCCCCACTCATGCTTCTTTACTTTGGATAGTAAGTACTCGAGTCGTCTTCATCTTCATGATGTATAGCACAAGAATTTTCAGCTTCATTATCTTCACCATACGAATCATAACAAGGGTCTTCTTCATCCCTATCTTCCTCATGAGACACAAGAGAACCACTCTCATCATATTCTCTGTCAAAATGGTAATGCTCTCCTCGAACTTCCTCATGATCACTATTTCCTATATAACTCTCATAGTCCCCATCGTCACACCCTTGATAGCTCCCATAGTCCTCCGCTTCATAACTACAACCATCATCGTAATAACAATCATAATCGCCACCACATGAATCGAAATCCATAGAGAAGTACCTGAAAAGAACACTTAGCAAACACGTTAGTAGTAATGGAACCTCACTACACTCGTGTTTACACTCGTTTGTGCTCGGCTAGCACCACTCAAATGAACTCACACAAAGAGCCTTTTACCACTCAAATGGATTGGCCGGTGTTGATTCTCGATTGGATTCGGTTACTTGCAAGGTGCACAATTGCTACTTGAGGTTGGAATGGATTCTTGTTAGACTCGAAGAAAGATGGACGACTCAATTCAATCTAACGGACTTGAACCAAGAAATTAACAACGAAGCAAAAACGAAGAAAAGCACGAAAGAAATGCGGACACAAGAACTAGCAAATACAAGTAGGAACAACTACTCAATGGCTACTAGTTGAGAGACACAAGAAAATGGAATGCAAAAATCGGGAAAATAATTAAAATTTCGGCCCGGGTAGGTGATAACTTGAAAACACAGTCGTGAAGCCCCAATTGATCTAAGGTATCAATTTGAAATAACGAAAATTTTTAAATTTCTATACTCTTTTTTTTTTTTTTGCTCCCTACCAAAGGATTAGGGACACAATCCAACAAGCAATCCCAAGAAAATTTTTGGAATTGAAAAGAATTAAGAACGAATCACCTGATCAAAATTGATGAAATTGGACTTACACGACCAAGTGGTGGTGTTTCACGGTCCGTATAAGTTTCCACGGGTCGTATAAGTGGTCGTGTAACAAGGCTAACTTGAGGCAGTATGTTGGTTTTTAGGGCCAAGCTTCACGAGCGCTCAGGTTGACATTCACGGACCGTATAATGTTTCACGGTCAGTGGAACCCCTCCGTATCTTAGGACCAAAATTGGACAGAAACTGGTCCAAACAACTTGCCTTTCACGGACCTAACTTGAGTTTCACGGACCGTATAATATTTTATGGTCCGTGGAACTCGTCCATATAATATGATCTCGAAAAAACTTCAGTTGGCTCGGGATTTGTGCACGAATTTCTTAGATTTGTTGACTCTTATGGACCCACACAACCTAGTATTTTCTTCTTTGGGTAGAAAAACACTTTTCCCAAATCTTGACTTGAAAACTTTGGATTAAATGCCCCTTTGGAGAGTCTTCTTCCCTATGAAGATTTGAAGATCTTCAAGAACACCAACAATTTCAAATTTGCAACTACCTTCAAATCAACTTGTTTTTCCTTCAAATTTCATATTTAGACTCCCCAAGACTTGTAGAACAAAGCCCAATAAGTTTCAAGTCCCAATTTGATCCAAATCAACAAGACCCACTTCAAGTTCTTCAAGTTTTCAAAAGCTTCAACTCAAAAATGGTGGATTCTTCAATATTGACCCGATTGACACGAAATTTGAAGATTTGAAACCCTAACGTACTAAGGAACAAGAATCTAATAACAAAATAACAAAACAAACAATTTTTTTTAGCAACAAACCCTAGGCTAGATTTGATAGAACAAATCTAATCCAAGCTACGATACCGATTGACACAATAACGGATACACGAAAACGAGAAATTAAGAAGATAAACAAAAGGAAAAGAAAAGATAGATAATTTGACACAACTTAAGATTCAATTTAGCAACCAAAGTTATATAAAACTAAGACCTCTAAATTATCATCAAAAGAAACACCAAATTCTTAAGTTGACCTCAAGGGAATCGAATTCCCATGCAACCAACCTCTCAACAACACAAGATTCAACAAGAGCCTACCAAAGGCCTTTCGCAAGTTTCTCTCTCTAGAGATAACCCTAAAACACTCAAAATATTCATAATTCATCAAAAGCTCCCTAATGAAATGAAAAACAAGCTATATATACAAGCTAAGCAAAGACTATTAGGCAATTACAATGCTACCCTTAATGAAGTAAGGGCCTTGTTTGGCTAGTCTTCTTAGTGTAGTCTTCAATTCAAGGATTGGTCTTCAATGGCCAAACACGCCCCTCTTTCGAATCCGTACCTTGCAAAATATGGAAGAGAATGAGTATAAACCCTTTCACAAAACAAGGAAGGTGGTCATCATAAGACCAATGATAATACCTAAAGCAAGCAAAGCATGCAACCAACATACTAAATGGCTCACTTTTATGATATAACCAAGCATCAAATGGATCTAGAAAGAAAATGTATCCAAATAATGCCAAAGACACTTGGCTATTCAAGTGATTTTGACAAAAGGGTAAATCAAAGAAACCAATGCAAATAGAAATCCCAACATGCAAGTCTACATTGGCCCTAGCAATTAAGAAGCATACATCTCCCCTTAAGTCAAGAAACAAGTCAAATCCCTCATGACTAAGCGTAATATCACTAATAAGCCCAACCCACCTCAAGGGTCCAATCATCACAATAGCCCACCTAGAGTAAGGAATCACTCCTAAGTCATCATCGGGGTAAAATACAAAAGTATCACCCACACTAATTTGCCCACATTCCCCATGCAAGCCCAACATGAAATCAAGTAATAACACTAGCAAATTATCACATGAATGGAAAGGAGTGTTACTACTATACTCAACACACCAAGAAGTTACCCTCATGGCTTTAGAAAGCCCAAGAATAAGCCTGAGCCAAAAATACATACCGTCCTCGAAGGAAGTACAAGATGTGACTTCATACCCAAGTGTAGTCCAATGAGGTCCCTTTAAATGGTCTTCATCTTCAAGGCTCCTCTTTTGACAAAACTTTATAAGCAAGTTAGTCAAATAATCAAGTTCATCAAGAGAGAGTTTTACCATTATGCTCATTCAACCTATGCCAAGCTAAGAGTAGCATCTCCTCACCTCTTAGGTTAGAAAATCTAGCATATTCCTTCCAAGAAGTGTGCTCTTGTTCATGTAAGTCACTCCCCTTCTTTAAAGAGCACTCTTCACTTTCGGAAGCCATTCTAAAATTCAACGTCGGTCCGTCAAAGTGGGTCACAAACCCTCAAGAAGGACTTTTTGTCATCGAAATGGTGTCAACAACTTCAACCACCCTATGCTTGTCTTCAAGACCAAGCCCATCATCATCCCATAGTGGGTTACTAAATACCTTGTAATCTCCAAGGACACTACATTTCCAACATTACCAAACTTCCCACTAGGTACATGTGTCACGACCCAACCGGAGGGCCGCGACGGGCACCAGGTGCTAACCCACCCAGACACCTCTTAACATATTTTCACATCACATCTAGGTGAGCCACGTAGCTAAAATCATATTCTCATTCATCATTCATATTAATCCTATTGGGCAACAACACATTTATATCATCATTAGCAGCTATGCCCAGATAAATGTACATAAGCCGACGAGGCTTAACAAAATAATATCCCAAAATATAGGCCGACAAGGCCAAACATATCTAACCATATACACATGTCTACGAGCCTCTAAGAAGGGTATGTCATAACATATAGGCGGGACAGGACCCCGCCGTGCCCATGAATATATACACAAAAGAATCTATACCAAAAGATGTAGCTCCTAATGAAGTGGAGCCCCGCTATATAGTCCCCGAGAAATATAGCTATGGATCAAGTTCATCTCCCCGGCCACTGCGGGTACGACGCGGCGTCCACAAACAAAAGGACGTCGGTACGAAGAATGTCTTGAGTATGTAAGCATGATCGACATCAATATGAAAGATAATGAACAACATATGAAATAACATAGGATGGGAGATAATAGTATCATTGTCATAGCACTTATTTGCTTTCAATAGGGACATTCCATTTCTATTGCGTATCAGTGTACATACATCCATATCCGTACACATTTACCTTTCGTATCCGTTTTCGTATTCGTATTCATATTTCCATTCATACTCATATTCATATCATTTACATCTTATATACATTGCATATACATAGCCTTTACATAACATTTATGTCACGACCCAAACCCATGGGCCCTTGACTAGTGCCCGAGCTGGACACTCGTGAACATACCTGTTAGACACAATAGACTGAAACAAAGGACAACATGGGAACTTGCAAAAACAAGACATTATCTCAGAATGCTATATATCATAATAAGCCCATCTCCTGAGGAGTCACGAAACCAAAAGATAACACAATAAGCAAGCCGATAAGGCTGCCACTACGTACGGGAACATCCCAAAATAAGTCATATTGACACAGCTAAACAACATCTATATACAACCCACACATATGTCTACAGACCTCTAAGAGTATCAATAGTGAAATATGACGGACGGGGCCCCATCGTACCCCCCGGATAAACATAAATCTACATCAAAAGATGCGTACCAAAATAGTCTAGGCTCGGAACAATGGAGCTCTCCAAGACATACCGAGTAGAAGTCTGGCTTCGAGGATCACCAAATCGAGTATCCGTACTGCGGCATGTGAACGCCCCTCTCCCCCCGAAGAGCGGGGGTGGGAGCGAGATATGTACCGAGTATATAAAGCATGAAATACAATAAAAAGGATCACATCAAAATAGAGATTACGAGAGACAAGTATGACAATTAAGAAATCACTGTACCTGTGCCTTATGAAATGAAAATCATGCATAACTATATCATATACCATATCCGGCCCATTATGGACTCGGTGAATAAGTCGTATACATGTATACCATGTCCGACCCATCATAGGACTCGGTGCCATCATCACATCATCATATCATCGTATATATATATATATATATATATATATAGTATCCGGCCCTATAGTGAGGGACTCAGTGAACAATACGATTGAGCGTGCACGAAAATATACCCGGCCGGAGACTCGGTGAAAGACATAATAACAAAGATGCACGACGAGTAGTGAGCAACCATATGCAAACTAAATTATCATCCGAGACCAATAGAATAAGTAGAATGAACTAACACTTGAGTATCAAAGACGACAGTCATTTCAAGTACTCTTGGAATGTCACTATGGATTATATCAAATAGAACTTCAGGAATCATAGACACGTATCAAGATAATATGAAATAGCTTATGAAAATCAAGGACATTAGCCATCCTAGTGTCTCTAAGAATAGGAGCTTATACATTCGTCATCGGTTTATTTCATATAGATCATGCCAATGAAAGAAAGGATAGCTTTACATACCTTTAACGCTTATCGGCGATACAA
>NW_026715840.1:0-18600 GCF_029784015.1 Lycium ferocissimum | reverse complement strand
TTTTCCTAAAATGCGGGAAAATAAATACTAAATAAGCAGTTCATGCAAATACTCATACACTGGAATTCGAAGGTCAACCGTATAGTACGGATCCTTAATACTGGGGTGCCTAACACTTTCTCCAGGGGATCATCAGAACCCTTACCTAGAACTCTGGATTATGAAGAATTTTTCACTGTATTTGAATAAAGCCTTCAAAACCGATTTTTCTAATTTTCGAAAAATTAGGTGGCGACTCTTTTCAAAATAAAGTCGAAAGAACAACAACGAGTTCGTAGTAGCTTTTATGCCTTAACCCTTGTAAAAAGCTAACTGTTACACTCGAAACCTCTCCCATGCTTCAAATAGTTCTTCCTCCCATAGTTGCTCGAAGTCATAAAACTTGTCATGAATTTTCGCTCTCTTGCTCAGAGGGAACCACTTTTTGAGAAACACAGCAACTAGCTCTGCCCATGTATGAATATTGTTATAGGGCAGCTTTTCAAACCAAACTCTAGCTTCACCGGCTAAAAAGTATTTGAAAACTCTTAGCCGAATAGCATCATCAGACATAGCATTCAGCATATGTTGGCCACACACGCCCACAAAATTCTTCAAATGTTGGTGAGGGTCATCATCGGTGGAGTTCCGAAATTGGCCCTCAAACTTGAGCAATTGGTAATTGGTAGAGTCAATCTTGCGAGTTGCCCCAGACAGGTGGAACAATGTGCAGACATATTTCATCTCATCTAAGCATGCTCAAGCCAAACGGAGTTCTCAACCTCGACTGGTGGTTGATCTTGATTGACCTCCTACACCCTGTTGTTACCAACAGCTCCACGTCTGTTATTGTTGTTCTACCTGATCACCTGGTTCACAGTATACAGCAAACAAGGTGTGATGGAATAGAATAAGACTTTTAAGAAAATCACAAACTATTTAGTAATTTCTAAACCATATTCCCCCGACAACGACGAAATTTGATACGCTCAAATTACACCTATTAAATAGCATAAAGCAGACGATGTCAAATATAGTAACCCAGCAAGGTTGGGGTCGAATCCCACAGAGAATAGGCTGTGAAAATATTACTAGATTAGTTGTATAGACTCTTGTGGTCTTAATTTAATATTCTGTTGAGTTGTAAAAGATTGTTTCTTACTAAAAGCTATATTGATTATTGTAAATTCAGATGGTTAAAATATCTAAGATTGTGTCACCACTTAGGTTAGATGTTATTCCCTAGGTATCAACATAATATACTCCTTATGGATTGACTATTGTATGCACTTAATCTCTATGTGACCTAATAATATTTCCCAATAGCTACTAGGTATTTATCTTCACGATTATCCCAAATATAGAAGACTGTTAATAAAGGCAATTAAATATGCTAGGTTAAACTCATTCCTATTCCTAAGTTAGTTTATTAGACAAGGGTTAACTCCTCGAGTCCCTAATGATTATTTCTACCAAACCCTACTAACTTTCCCAAGAATAGCAAACTTTATGGCTTAGATCAATATTTGCAACTACTAATGAATAAGAATTGAGGATGAACAATAATCCACATGAATGAACAAGAAGTAATTATATACTAGCACTCCACAATTCATATATTAATGTTTAAAACCTAACACATAACACCCACTATGGGTTCACAATCTCAGATATGGAGTTTAGTTAGTCATGATATCGATAATCACACAAAACATTGTAATTGTTATTGAAACTCACAACAAGAATTGAGGATGAACAATAATAGAATAGTCTTGAAACCCTTGAAAAGTACTAAGAACTCAAAGTGCTCAATACAAGTCTTAAACTTAAGATGCTGTAAAAATAAAACCCTACCAGTTATTTATACAAGTCCCAAAACTCAGAATTAATAAAGACAACACAGCCCTTGCGACGTGCAAGTTGAGGTAGTTGATGTAACTTGACGGACCGTCGTTATGTCGACGATTAACTTGATGACTCTGACAAAGAATCCCGACAGTTCTTCCTAAAGACGATGCAACTTGACGGTGCCATCGAATGTCGATGGTCCGTCCTTTTAACCGTATTGTTGCTTCACCCAAAATACCCTTTCTCGATCTTCTCTGATTTTGCACAAGAACGACCCAATTGACGGACCGTCGACATGTCGACGGTCCATATTATTACCTGGCATTGCCTATTTTTTCAAATTCCTCATTTTTTTCCTTGCTTTTGCATCTCGACTACTAAATACATGTAACATACTCAAAACACATCAAATTGACACAAAATTACTCAAAAACAAGTAGAACTTATAGTTAAAAAGCATCAAATATGCCGTAATTCTGTGGCACATAAAGTATTTGGAAAAGAAAAGAAGCAGCTTAAAGTTTATTTTGGGGACCAAAACCACTTCAACTAAAACAAACAAAGAGAAACTTACTTGGACCTAAGTTAGAGAAAGGGATTTAAATAGGATATGGTTGACCTTCGAAATAGATAGATGACTTGTAATTGGAAAAGGACCCTTTTATAACTCGTATAAATTTGATGGCATTTTTTACAAAAGAGCTACACTTGGAGACTTTATGAAAACTTATATGGGCAAAAAGGACATAACATTTGGACCAAAATTAAGTGGAAATCTATTCAAGAGAAATCTTGGGTGTGTTTTGGTCCGGAAATGAAATGACCATTTCAAATCTTATATGCATTTTTAAAATGGAACTTAACTTCTTTCTTCAAAAAAAAAAAGAATTTTTGCCGAAATATTTCAAATGATATGCCATGACATGATATACAAGATCTTAAACTAATTTTAAGCAAATAACTACAAATCACACATTGATGCTTGAAGGTTCTAACCATTAGAGTTTCAATATAATGTGGTTTGTTGTAATTGTTTGCTTAATTGCTTACTTTCTTGTATATAACTGTCATTGCATTCATATCATAAACCGCCAAACTGGCAAAAAATTGCATGGTTTCAAAGGCGACATGCGGGTTCGCGGTCTATCCTTCACTAAAAAAAATTCAAATATATTTCCTTGGAACATGTTGAAGGCGGAGTTGGTTCGCGGTCGTCCAACAGCCAACAATGGTTCACCTCGAGTAGTCCGCTCGAGTCCCAAGTCATTTGAAAAGCCCACTCTAGTATCACCTAAGATAGAGCTAAGCCAAATCCCAACCGACTAGCACATGCTTACCTAGACAGGCTTGGATATTTGAGATGTATGTAAGTCCATTAAAAGACTACCTTGTGTCAAAATGGTCTATGACCAAAGACAGTGCATCTAACTATGTGAAAAATTGGACGATGTGCATGCCGTTGTACGAACCGTTTGTTCTTGGGGTTGGGAAATTTTGTTGTCTTCTTTACTTTTAAGACTTCGCCGGAGAGGAGCTGGGAAAGTCCGAAAGGCGATTAAGGACCCCCATGGTGGCTTGGTTTAGGATGTATATGCCTTTCCCTTACTATGTATTCCCATTCAATATATTCATAAAGTTATGTAAAAAATTTGGGGCAAACGTAATATCTTAATAACATCTAAATCCTTCAAATCGATAGGCTTACCTTTGGCTTAAAAAGGTCACATGCATGTTAGGACGTGATACATATTGTTTGTATACTACGTGCTATACAATATGCGTTTTGTGCTTATTTGATTTATGTGCTTAAATACATACGTTTTGCCTTGAACATGAATGGTCCATTGTTTGGTTATGAAATCTTAGAATGTCATTAAGCACCCAAAACCCTAAAGTTGAACTTTTACAAAGCTCACCAAAAATCACTCTAGCTCTCGAAAACTTACATTAAAAAGTCCAAATAACCCAAGCTTTTCAGGAATGTCGCCCGCTTATCGTCCAATTATCGTTGACCGCGTCATTCCTAAAATAACCTTACCACATCCCAATGGCTGCCAGAATCGCACCCCTTAGTCCCTCGAAACCTTACATCAAAAATTCCAAGTAAGCCAAGCTTTTCAAAAAAGTCGTCAGGTCCTCATCCAATTATCGTTGACCACGTTGTTCTAAAAATCACTATACTGTGTCCAACGATGGTCAAAGTTACACCCTTACGCTTTCAAAGTCCTATATTCCTCTGTTAGAAAAAAATTGTCCAGTCATCGCCCAATTATTATTGACCATGTCATTCCTAAAAATTGATTTACCGCATCCAACGGTTGATAGAATTACATCCTTACACTCTAAAAACCATATATTCCCAGTTTCCGAGAAAACCATCCGGTCAACGTCCAATTCTCGTCGACCACGTCGCTCCTAAAATTCATTTTCCCCACCCGATCATTGCCAAAGTCGCACCCGTTATCAATCATTTTTAGTGACCCTCAAATCAGTTTAAAGTCAATCACAAACCCGTAATCATGTTACTGCGGAAAAGCTTTCCAAATACACACCCATGCTCGAGTACGAACGCTCGAATCTTCGCTCAAATTAATCCACTTAGTTAGTCTCAAAGTCAGTCAAATGGTCAAAATGTTCGATCACTTTGCTCATTAGGTCATCCTTTAATGCTTGTCATTTCAACCTAATCCCGGACTATTCTATTTCAAGCAAAACAAATGTTACATGCTTTATTCAGTATTATTATAACTGTTGGACTAATATTGTTACCTTTTGAGTTTTTCTTTTTCTTTTGATTGACTCGTGGGACCACCAACGTTTTTCTTTCACGAAACTCAAGTTATGATCTTTCTTAGCCCACCCATGCGCTGTGCTACCCGTCCAACAACCCATCAGTCTGACATGACACGTTCAATGGGATCAACCCGAGTCAATCACTGTTATACTAAAAAAAAATCTGTGAGCGCGGGGACAAGACGACTAGCCCCAAGTTGACGTCAAGTCCACCAATCTGGACCAAAGGTGTTATTAGGCCCACCACGGCCTCATTGTTATAGGCCAGATGACTTTACCATTAACTCTATCTTCAATTGTATTCCTTTCACATCATTATGTCTACTATAACTTGTTCTAGAAATATTACAGGTGATGGCATTATGCAGAGTTGAGATCAAGAATCAAGACTATGAGGCGCTAGCTGGATTTCCACATCTTAATCAACATAAGCCAAAACAGCTTAATCTCAAACTCTTGATTTATCTTATTCTTTGTTTTTTATCATAAAAACGTTATGGTTTTACTAACAATCATATTTGAATTTCGCTTGAACTAAACGTCAACTTTGAACGACAAAAATCAACATCAAACTCTGAAAGGAAACCAGAGACATGATTACATCTAGCCTGTGGAGACAAACAAAAGTTGTTTTGCTCGTGAGATAAGCCAGGGTAAATTTTGGAGCAAGGGACGAAAAAGTCATAAAATGATGACGCAAAATCAACATGACGATGAAACGCCATCCGGACCGCTGCATCTTAATCACCATAAGCCAAACGCTTCACTCTAACTTTATCCTTCGTTCTATCTTTTATCACAACAACTTTATGACCTTATTAAGATTGTACGGGGATTTCACAGGAAACACTATCCTAAACTCCACAGAAGCAAGCGCCCGATCTATCAATCAAACATAAAGATACCGCTGAACATGCTAAAGAATAACACATCAAGGCTAAGTATCAAAGATCAACGACATCACTTGGCCAACCAAGTTCATCACAAAGTGGTTGGAGCGGACATCGAGTCTTCAACGACGAGCAGAAATATCAAACAAAAGCCTATTCGATGGTACAAGCCGAACAACGGTATTTTTAACTCTACTCTCAACTCTAATAACTACTTTGCCACTACCTTTGACTGCTTTAACAATTTTATTCTGAATTTTACATAAATCAATGTCAAGTCTTCAACGACTTTTCTTTGTAGTAAAACTGTGGCTGTAGGCTAAATAGGAAAACCGAATTCCCCAACGAAAGTCAAAATCTGTGCCAAAGGGCGTATAGGATGCTCACATTTCAAAATCATCCTTTTACCAATAATTCTTAAGAACACAAGTGTTTAGTGCAAACATAACTCAGTACTACGACGATTTCAGTCCCTTATTTCAGAGATCAAGATGACAACGTCCTCAGGGCAAATGTGAAAACTATGTCCATGTAAAATCTTACTTATGGATGTCGGCCACATTTATATTTAAGAGGTTGCAAGCCTCTTTTCCCCATGCTTGGATGACGGACATCACTTATCACTAATACTCGATTTACCCCACAACTCTTGGCTTTTCGAAATCATTCTGATGCACAAATGCTATCGCAGTCTCTCACATAATTCGATGCTAGGGCAAAACAAAACAGGTCCATTTTTTGACCTCACTGCAAGAACTACACGATGACCTGATTTCTCCATATGGGATACGTAGGCAGTCCATGCAGGACTCGGTCGCTTCATCAGAAAAATTTCAACATTATGCCTGAACTACGTTAGACCTGACTCCTGTCATTACGAGATACGTAGGCGCTCTATGAGTTTGGTCGTACCAAAACCAAGAAACCCCTTAGGAAGCTACAAGAGGGGGGGGGGGGGGGGGGGGGGGAATATTTTAGAGGGTCTCAAAAATTTTAAAAAAAATAATCGTAGATGGCACGAGAGTTCGCCAATACATCTTCAACTGGGGCATAATTTTTTAGAGGGTCTCAAAAATTCCAAAATTCAGAGTTGGCACGAGAGTTCGCCAATACATTTGCAACTGGGGCAGAAATTTTAAGAGGGTCTCAAAAATGTCGAAACTCATACTTGGCATGAGAGGTCGCCAACACATTTTTTAGAGGGTCTCAAAATTTCAAATTTGGGGTTCGACACAGGACGTCGTCGATACAACTTAAACTAGGGCAACTTGTTAAAGCAGTTCGGACAACTTTTTGAGGATCTCTATTCAAACTTCAAGCAACCCAATCAAACATCAATGTCTAAGTTCCAAACACCCTTTACCGGGCAACATCTCCTCTTTACAGAGATCCTCAAATATCCTCAGACAAAGTAGGGACACACCTTATGTGACATCCCGAAATCGGCTATTTTAGCCTCCAACGTCGAATCTACTTCTCAAAACATGACGCAGATCGTCGCATCAAACGACTTCATATCCAACTTTATCTTTTATTCCTTACTAACTCCTGCACAAGAATTTTTACAGGTAACACCGTCAAGCATCAAGTCCATCGATCAACTTAAAGAGGCGCTCAATATGTCAAATTGCACGTCAAGAATATCAAGCCGGACGAAATGAAAATCAAGTCTTTAACAACGACTAGAAATAACAAACAAAGCCTATCTGACGGCTAAACTTTGAATTTTCTCCTTCACTATGAATGCTTTTTCATTCATGATGGCTACTTTAATGCCTTTGCTTTGAAATGTTGCAGAAGTCAACATCAAGTCATTGACGACATTCCCTGACCAAAAATTGGGACAACTTGTTGAAGAGGAATAGAAAACTCTTCAGCAAAATTAAAAAATCTACATCACGCTACAGAGTATGGTCGAAGATCGCCAAAATCGGCGGAAAGCGTGGCCTACCTCTATGACGAGTGAAGGATACTCAGTGGTTTCGTATATGGCATTAATATTTCTATAAACTTATTTTTTAAGTTTGTTTTAACTATGGTTTCGTATAAGTTTGTTTTAACCATGCCTTGTCGTATTGCTATCTGGTTGTTGACACAAGTACTGCACCTAGGGGCAACATATTGCTGCATTACTGAGCAAATTTGAATTAAAAATGCTGCTGCATTTTGGCCAAACTACTTGCGCAAACAGCTGCTGTCTTTGGTAAACCAGTTGCTGCCTTTTGAAGCCTAAAATGTTACTGAATGTTGTTTTCAAGCTGCTGCATATTGAAATAGGTCACTGCTGCATATTGAAATAGGTCACTGCTGCATTTTTTCAAAAACCAGTGGCTGCATCCAGAGTATAGTTTGCTTGATTTGATAAAAATCACACTGATTTGAACGTAATACTACACTTGGGCCGATGAGAATTATTTTGAGGCCATGCCCCTTCGGAAAGGTTGTCCCTCGATTTAGTCACTTCGGATAAAGGCAATGATGATATTTATAACAAAATCACAAGGTAGAAATCGACATGCGTTTGGTAAGGAAACTAGAATGACTGACGAGCCTCTAGTTTGCAACCACAACATGATCGGGATTTCTTTTGCCAAATTCAGAAACACAAGTCTGAGCCTTCGTAATCAAACTCTCAAAAGTTTTGATACGAGTCCGAAGAACATTATTGTTACGTTTATAAACGCCACACCATAGGGTGGCCTATCGTTTGACTAATTATTTTCTTTTCATCTTGCGAGGTATAAATCAAGTGAGTTCATAGAATGTTACAAAGATGAGGCAAGGACTTGGATACTTGGAGCTTTGGATGAGGAATTAGAAAGGAGCGCGAATGCATTAGAGGTCCAAGAAGGCGAGGAGATAGGATTAGCTTACTAACCTTTCTCCACCTTCCCCTCTCTCTCCCTCTCTTTATTTATCTTTTGCAATTTGTATACATGTATATACTTATAAAAACTTAAGTATTATTGAAAACCCTTTGATTGGAACCTAGTTGAAAATTAGGCAAAACGATACATATGTTGTTTAGAACGGATAGGAACTCAAACATATTTCAAACTCGGACCCTACAAAAGATAAAGAAATGGTCTTAATCAAATTAGAAATAAACAAGTGTTTGAAAGATTTTCAAAGAGAATAGCCTTTCAAAAATCAACCTTTTCCCACTTATAAAGTTGGCAAAAAAGAAAAGGATATATTTCAAAAGGAAAAGAATTTGAAAAAGAAAAGAAGCAGCTTAAAGTTTATTTTGGGGGTCAAACCCACCTCAACTAAAACAAACAAAGAGAACCTTACTTGGACCTAAGTTAGAGAACGGGGTTTAAATAGGATATGTTTGACTATCGAAATGGATAAATAGCTTGTAATTGGAAAAGGACCCATTTATGACTTGTATAAATCTGAAGGCATTTTTTACAAAAGAGTACAAAATTCCATTTATATTTGGTTTAAGTGTATCTCTTCCCTATTATAAGACCTTTGGACCCCAAAAATTCCTTCATCAAGAGTAAAATTTAGAGCGTCACACAATTGTGTTGTCATCCCTTCCATTCAAGAAATGAAAGCACTATTAGGACTTTAAAAAGCGATGCAGTGTCACGACCCAATTCGTTAGCCATGATGGCACCTACACTATCTCACCGGTAAGCGAACCATTCCTAAATAGTTTTGAATGCAACAGATAAGCAAGAAGAATTTAGCTAATTATTAAAAACATATCTGATACTATCATATAACAAGATAAGTACGGAAAGAATAACTTAGTCTTATATAACCCCCAAAATCTGGTCTAGAAGTACAAGAGCACTAAATATGTCTGAATACAAGTCCCGTGGGATGAAATACAATTGTCTGAAGAAAACAACTGAATAACTCATCAGGATGAGATGTCCAGGGCCATGAGTCACTATGTAGCTCACCCTGAACGTCTCGAATGCAAGCCTCGAATTCAGCCACGAGCTCCTGCTCTAGATTAGGGATCGGTATCTCCACATCAGAAATAGAGTGCAGAAGTGTAGTATGAGTACAACATTAGTACCCTGTAGATATCATAGGTCGACAACGATAGGAACAGGTAAATAGCTTATAAACGCTAAAGAAGCATCAAGTATGACATTTGAGTAAAACACCTTAGCAACGCTACTTAGCATATTTCCATGAAGTTCAGTAAGAATTCCGATAAAACAAATAAATTAGTTAAGCACCTGGCATACAGATAAATGATGAAGTAAATTAACGATGAAACTAAATGCAATGCACTGGCCAAGAGAATACCCGGTATACACATGCTATAGGCCATGCCATATAGTCATGACCCATGGGACTCGCGAGGTCCATCTACCTGTCACTGTACCTCCCGAGGTCCTTTTCCTTTGGATTGTGACCCCTCAACTGTACCTCCTGAATCTACCGCCAAACTGTGTGTCATGCCCCAAAATGGGAGGAGATGTGGCACGGCAACCGATGCTTTTGCCAACTTGCACCGAGCGAACCGATTTAGTGTAGTGACTTCCCACTTCATACCCACATAGCACACTTCAATAATTAACATCAATATTAAGTGAGTAATATCAAGAGAATAATATTAAATGGCCAAATACATACATAGCCCCTTAAACTTGTCACAATTTTCCATTTAGGAACCTAAACTAAGCATATGACCTGTTAGACACTTAAACTACTATCAAACTGTGTCTATCAGACACGAAATGATGACATGGCAGGCGTACGTGCTTCATAATTAAGTAGGCGCGTGGAATGGTTGTCCTAAGCCACAACAAAGTGTTCGCCGGAAAATGTAATACTTCGGCAGAGAAATGAATGTTTGGACAATTTCTGTTCTATATCCGCTCATTCTTCCACATTCATTTTCCCCTCAATTTTCGTCAGCCACATACTCAAACCAATTCTTCTCCATTGTTTTCTTCTTCTTGAACAGAACACATTTTCAATTATTTTCCGGTCATTCCCCGCAAAAGCTTTTCTGCCATTTTCTTTTAGCGACAATCTAGAATCACTGGGCATTACAGAACTAGTGCATCAATGTTTAAGTAGCAAATAAATATAAACTACATAATGAGTCAAAATTCTAACAGCATCATTCAATCTCAAAATTTAAATACAACCTTATTGCATACAGTTCAAAACCTTCCTCAAACATAGTCACGGACTCGCAGTATTATGATCGACAGAGGAAAGATATTTAATTTCCCTATCGAAGCTTTTCCCTATCGAAGCTTACTTTCCTGAACAAGAAGCACTAATGTGCCGACTTTGGGCATTAGAGGTGATGAAGACATCATGGTGGCCGGTGTCCGCTGAACACTATTTTCCATTTCCCGGCACGGAAGAAGTTTATCTTCCATTTTCTATCATTTCTTTTAGCCATTTTGCAACTTTGTGTTTCCACACAAAGTGGGTCTATAAAATATTGAAACTCTGCGTTTCCAAACAAAGTGGGTATATTTCCAAAGAAAATTTCTAGTTGGTGTCATATTGTTCTTTCCCAGCAAAATGAAGGGAAAGGGCTGTGCTCGTTTCTGCTAGTTCCAAGAAGAAGATGAAGACCTCCTTTTTTGGTACATGTTTTTTTCTTTTAATCTTTGGTGATGTGTTGTTTATTTATTGGTCCTTCTGCTATGTCACCCCCGATTAACCTCCACGCACTTGACAATTTTAACTGATTGTGCCTAAAGTGTTTAATAGGCACAGTTTGAGAGTAGTTCAAGTGTCTAATAGGTCATATGTTTAGTTTAGGTGTCTAAATGGAATATTGTGACAAGTTTAAGGGGTTATGTATGTATTTGGCCATATTAAATCAACATGCTCGTTAATTAAGTCAAAAAAATAAAGATGTTATTTGCAAATCGAAAGAGATACTCGGACCCAAAAATAATACAAATATATCTATGGAGCCTCTATGAAAACACGAATAAAATAATAAATTTGCAAGACTAGCTCGCTCTATACAAAAATGAAAATACAATAATGTGAATCCCACGATCTCAAGTGTGGGGTCACCAAAAGTATAAAGCTGCAAGAACTCTCGCCCGTACGCTGACCACCCTTCAGCTGACCGCCTGCTAGGCCTAACACCATTTGAACAAATGATGCATGAATATTGGAATACTCAGGTATGCATCAAAGCCACCACCTGTAATGGGGCAAGAGTTATACTAATATGTAAAGGAAATATCTAGTGCATGAGACATGAATTATAAGAAATAGTTTAATTTATCAAAGCATGTAACGTGAATCTAATTTGAGATGCAGGAGAGATAAATCGAGTAAAGTTTAATTTATCAAGCATGTAAAAAAACACAAGTCACTTAAATCATGTTTAGGATCTTTCAAAATCTTCTCAAGTTTCGTATCCACATGTGATGTATACACTAGGGATGTCATCCACGAGGCTTGACGTACTCTCCCTGCCATATAAGCTATGGTACACCGGGGTGCAGAACCCACAGGCCCGGTCATCCCCTCGAACAGATGAGCAATGATACACAGGGGTATAGAACCCACGTTCCCAGTCATCCCCTCAACCCGATGCGTAAATCAATATCAAATTTTGTAGAAATCTTGTTTACTTTAATTTTCTCAAGTCATGGCCTTCGGCCGAATCCCATTCACTAAATCAAGTTTACAAATTTCATTTTTATATGATGCAAATCAAGAGAGTGATTTCAACAATTCCATGAAAAGTATGCGATGAATTGGTAATCAGCAAGTCACATGAAATCACGTCTATGGTAGTGTGTCGCACAATAACCCCCAAGAATCATGTAAAAAGCATTAAATAAGTTTATAACCTTCAAGCTTAGTCGTTTATGATTTATGCATATTGTATCTTAATCTCAACCAAGGAGTAGACTATGCAAGCTTGTCCCGCACGTGCATGAGGTTTCATTGACATTATTAGTAGAGTTCAAAAATAAATTTGAAAGCACACAAGTAACTAGAAAGGCTCGGCATAACTCATGTAGTCTTTGCATTACCAACCGTTAGCTCCTAATGTCCAATTGATAATCAAAAGTCTCCAACACAACCGAACTACATAATACGGTATATTCATTAAGAGTCCGGCGTCAAAATGGCACGTTTTTGGACCTTGAAGACAAAAATGGCATGTCTTCTTTTTTTTATACCAAAATGGGTTTTTCGTTGGTTATCCAACGAAATGTTAACCCCATTTAACGTTTTCGTCAAATGTATGTAAAAAAAAAAAAAAAAAAAAAAAATTGTATTTCGTTACATACCTGGCGAAATACATTTTTTTTTTTTTTTTTTTGTATTTCACTAGGTTACTAGCAAAATGTAATTGATCTTTTTTCCTTTTTTTTTTTTTTAAAATCCACTTTTTCGTGTTTTTTTTTTTAAGTTTCCTAAAATAAAATTATGAAAATATAAATTTTTTAGGATACAAAAAATCAATTTTCTGTTTTATTGTTTCGTATATTTTAATTAATTAAAAAAATCCGAGCTTTTCATTTCTTTTCAAAAGCGGATTTAAAAAATGAGATTCATTTTTCCTGATTCTAAAAAACCATTTTCCAGATTTTTAAAAAAAAAAAAAAAATTTGCCAGTAATAAAATGCCATAATTTACATTTTTAAAAAAAAATTAGTATTGACCGTTAGTCAACGGGTATAAATGAGCCAAAAAGTTGAATTGAGGAGTATTTGTAGCAAAATAGATGAATGAAGGGTATTTTTAGACCTTTTCTAATAGTTCAGGAGCATTTTTGCCATTTTCTGTTAAATTTTTAACAAACTATTTGGGAGTTGACTAAAAGCGCACTACTTATGCAAATATAATGCTCCATGTAAAAGAACGTATATAGTTTTCGGTCCTAACCTAAAGGTAATATACTATTTTGATCCTTTTCTCGAGTCGTGAATTAGTGTTGACACCCAATTTTGTTCTGTCTTTCTTCCGAAATATCTATTTGCGCTTCTAATAGTTTGATAATTTAAGAACAATTATTTATATTACATTTTATTACAATTTAGCTTTTACCAATATCATCGTTCGTTATCCAACTATAGTCATTGGCTATTAGCATTTTCATTACACACTATTATTATTATTATCATGCTGCAAGATGCTGCAAGCACTTAATATTATAATCGCGATAGTCGTTTTCAACATTTTGTTTTCCGTCTTATGCAAGACGCATTGCATTTATTTTATACAATTAAACAATAACATTTATTTACTTTCAAACCTTATAAATATTATCGCATCATATAGTTTTCACTACAACGTAATTACTAGTAATTATACTTGGCATTGCATAATTTGTTCATTTAAGCACTTATTAATGTGTAATTCATTAAGGGATGTTTAAATCCTTATTTGAAGCCACAAAATTGGAGAAAAGGCCAGCCATTTTCAGGCCCAACCGAAGAGCCCATTCCATCCGCCCATATTTTGTGCTCCAGCCGAGCCCAACCGTATCCGACCCGGCCCACTTCCTTTCTCTTTAGTCTTTAGGTTTTTCTTCATTTTTCATATGCAGCCGCAGCCCTCTCTCTTCTTGATCTCCATTTCCCACTTTCAGCAAAGCTTCAGCCCCTCTTTTCCATACGCCGGTTTGCTCCTCCATTTTCATGCAAACCTTTACTTTAAACGAGACCCTCTGTCATGAACGGAAGAAAACAAAATACTTCGCAAATCTGCTCGAAAAGAATCAATACGTCGGATCAAATTTGACTCCAAACGGCTCGTGATTTTTCGTTTTGGAGCCAAAAAATTTGAAATCGAAACCCTAGTTTACAGCTATAAATAGGAGCGAGTAGCATTCATTTGGGGGAGGTTTTTTTTGGAGGGACGATGATCTGATTCCCTAAAAATAGATATAGTGGTAGCGTTACAAAGAAAAGGAAAGAGCAAAATAGTCAACCAATTACTCTACTTTCACCTCTCGGGTGAGATTTGTTTAGTTCAAACGGATTCGGTTCGTCGCGTTCGAGCATAAATCTGAGATCGGAGAATCCCAGCTTCACTGCACCCGAAGAAGGTAATTTTCCCTCCTTAGTTATTTTAGTTAGTTTTCTAGTTAATTACTTGTGGTTCTGCTTACATTTTAGTTAAGCTTGCAACATTAGGACATTTTCGTTAGATTAGCATGTCTATTTGTGTTCGACTTGTTGATTAGCAAGCATGTGATTCTATGTTAGTTTACATGGCATGTTTAGTTTAAGGTTCCTGTTCGTTCAAATGATATTGGCTAAGTCAAGCATGACTAGTAGGAATATGTGTTCGATCTTTATTTGCTCATGTTTATGTTAGTGTACAACACTTCTATGATGGTGTAAATACTTAACATAGTTTGGGAATTAAACAATAACACAACTCACTGAGATTAAGGTCTACAAGAGGTATATCTAGTTTGATAGGGGTGAGTCTGCATATTTGTGGTGTTGCTATATGGTCTCAGTTCCATTTTTTTTTATCTTAAATGGATTTGAAATTTATTACAGATCTGCCGATGTGTGTTGAAATCCCTTGAGTGCCTAAATGTCAATCAGTTTACGTCTATAATTTTGCATAAGGGGTGTTGTATATACCTCATTTGGTTAACTGCAGGCCTTAGTTTGTCAATTATATTTCCTGTGTGATGGTTAAACTGGTACTTCTCTTCAAAAAAAAAAAATTAATTAAATATCCTCGTTACACCTCATGAACCAAATAGTGCATAGCTTCCTTGAAACCTGATCTGTCTAAAGCATAAAGATGATAACTTATTTTGCCTTGTTTAACATTGGTGTTAAAATGTTATTTGTATTCATATGGGTCCGCCACGTTGTCTATGCTCCTTCATGTTTGAAACCTGTCATGTAATGCTATCTGGAGAATTTGTGGATTAATCTTGAGTAACTACCACTTAGCGTGAAACAGGGTCAAGAGTCTGTCACATAAGAATGATTGAAACAGGGTTAATAAGGCTTTTTAAAGGGGGGTTCATTTGAATATGATAGGTCATGGGTGTGACTTACCTAGGACCAATAGAAGAATAAAAGACTAGAGTTTCTAGTTAAATTCAGTCAGGTCTCTCACTTGGTTGCTGGAGTTCCCCTATGTGAATTATGTGCTAAGGGTAGAGAAGTGCTGCAGGAAATTCTACTGCGTTTTTCCTTTCATCTTGCTGCCCACTGTCGACTAAAATTGAAGGTCTAGTATAGGATGTTTAAGAAGATTATGTTGTCTTTCCTTTCATTTCATTGCCAACCTTTGGTTGATTCTTGTACCCCAACAATACATGAAGCAGAACCTTTCAAAGGTTATTTGAGTTTAGGACAAATAAAGCATTATTATGGGTTATGGTGATCGAATCTGTGTTATGTTCTATTATTCTCAATTACTTTGTAAATTTTTAAAGAAGTTGCGAAACTGTGATATTCAAGACCAGTATAACAATCAACAATGTCATTAGAATAGCGTGATATCAAAATTCATATACACTTAGGAATATATGGGGAGAATATAGTTTGCCTGTCCGAATAAATTGTCTCTGTGGTTTCCTTTCTTGAGATATAGACAATAGGGGCATGTTCATTGTTGATTGCATTTCGCTGTTTGCTGGTTTGTTTCTATGCTGGTATACATGAAATATACATGTATATACACAACCTACTGATTTACTTTGAGTTTACCCTTTGTCTGTTTGACCTTTATTCCTTGATTATATACTAATCCTTTTCCTTTTCATTTTTTATGCATGACCACCGCATACGAGTCCGAGGGACTCGCTCTTCTCCCGAATTCGGTGTTGGGCTAAAAGCCCAACGCAATCTGTCATCTCTGCTCAAACCTCCGTCTGACAAAATGGAAAATAAAAATTTCGGCCGAGGCCCAATAGCGGAAACAAATTCCCACGGCAGCTATTAAAGTTGTTATTAGGCCGAAGCCCAAAGCCAAAGCGTCCTTGAATGCAGCATTTTAACCAAAAAAAAAAACGTGGGCTGAGCCCACTCCCACCAGCAGCACAATCAGCAGTCCGAAAGTGGGCTGAGCCCATTTTGATATCATTTGCTCCTTGGTTTCATTTTTATGCATTTGATTTGTATTTGTGCAGCTAACCTTTTACTTGTTTGTTTCCTTAGCTAAATGAACCCTAGTAGATTAGTATGGAATTTAGCTCTAGTTAAAGGGTAGTTAATTTAAGAAAGACCGATTAATTCCATAAGCTTCATTTTCCTTTTATGTCAAAACTATTTATAGCATCTAATATTTATTTTACTTATTAATTTGCAAATAGCGTAACTATGTCCTTGAGTTAATGGAATCATATTTTATTCTTACTATCTTAAAATTTCAAAATGCTACTAATACATAAATATAAAATCAAGAACTTTTTATAAATAATTTCTTCAAGATTTATCAAATTATACATATTTTAGCCGAATACAACTAAATAAAGTCAGAGGAAGAAAACTCATTACTTTTATGCATTTTATTTAAAAAATAAGTTTAGATTTTCTATACCACTTTACTCATATAATATAATTTATCTCAAGTTTAAATCGGCTAGTCTTTTTCTTAAAAGCTTCTAATTATGTGAAATTTATTCATATTTTGCAAGTTTCAATGGCATTATTATTCCAAAACTTAGCAACATTTGTAGTTTATTTTTTGGCATCTGAAGTTTCCTTTTATGTAAGATTATTATATTTGGTACAAGTTTTACTCTAAATAGCATTTTTAAAGCCTTAGCAATATTTATGAGTATTATTTAAATAGCATTATTATATTCTTTCTCCAAAACTTTAACAACCTTTATAAGTCTTATTTTGAAATAACATTTAAAATCCTCTTTTATGCAAATTATTATATTTTTTCTAAAATCTTATTTTAAGCAACATTCTTATATTTCCCCTAAATACTCTTAGCAACACTTCTTAGCCCTTTTTTTAAATTTAAAGCACCTTATTTAGCATTAATTAATTAACCTAAATTTGACCGGTAAACCGTGGTTAACGGATTCTAGAGGATGCCTAACCCCTTCCCTTTAGGATAATTAGAACCCTTACCTAGAATTGAAAATTAAGCAGATTATTAACGGAGGTTTAGTTAGCTTCACCTTAGTTAATAATTAGGTGCCCTAATTCACCTTAAAATAAATTAGGTGGCGACTCCTTAAAACTAGCAATTTAGGAATCTCCAATATGTTGTACTCTATTTAACCCGGCCTAAACGGGATAACGACTTATGACTCCACTGGGAATATTAAGTTCTAAACCACAACAGACTTAGGTTAATTAATATTTTGTTGGGTATTTTGATTGTTTGTTTTCTTTACTTTGCCTTATATGCCTTTAAATGTCTTTTATTATTGTTTTATTGCCTTATTTGCCTTTGCCATGTAACATATATGTTTTCTTTCATTAAATTGGCATTCCGTTCATATTTCTTCCACTCCTGGAAAATTCACACAATTCACACACTTAAAGCGGTTTCGCGGTTCGCGGCCGTTCTTCGCTAAAACACCCTTTTTAGTCGGATTGATCTTGTGGATTTAGTCGATGGGGCGGTCGGGCCGACAAACTACGGACTTTCCACTCCCAAGTTGTCCGCTGGGGGAGCCTCGTGTCATAGGAAACCAACTCTTAGTCGACCCTAAGATAGAGCTCAACAAAACCCTCCTTAGGGACACGCATCATGCAAACTTAGGAGGCGAATATCCTTGATATATAAGTCCATTAGTCAACCTTACCAAAATGTCCACGTGGGTTCACGACCCCAAGCGACGCTTATCATATTATGTGTGCATTGTTTGAAAGTTGATTGTGCCAAAATATGGACCATTGTTCTAAATTAATTAAATTTTAAGAGGGCGGGTTTGTCTAACTCTTTTGTGATGTAGATTAATCGTGACGATCTCAATCTTTGGTGGATAGAAGACTAGCCTTGGCACACCTTATCAATGGATGAGAAAGTTTGGATGCGATGAAAAGTGCATGTAGCTTACGTAGATTAGGAAATATTTCATTTGGCATGTAATAAAGCTTAAAGATAGTTTTGTACTTCATTTTGGGAATAGATCGTTTAATTAATTAAAAAGAAATGGGATGACATATAATGGCACATT
>NW_026715839.1:0-19033 GCF_029784015.1 Lycium ferocissimum | reverse complement strand
CTACGAGTCTTGACGGATAGATAGACCTCCCAAATAGATGAGACCATATATCATCTGATTAGTGAGCTTCACTCATCCAAAGTTGCAGTGTCTAGTTCTCGAATCTTTCTTTTTGGTTATACGGACATGATAGGTAGGTCGGGGCCCTGTCTCGACCATGAAATAGTTATGATTTCTTTAGAGGCTTGTGGACGAATCCTATATATAGTATGTCAGTCTATGGCCTTATCGGCCCTTTATATATGTTAATTTTGATACTGTTGGTTGTGTGCGTTCATGGTAGCCTTGTCAGCTTGCCCAGTTATGTATATATGTTTTGGATGTGCGTGCTTTTCAGCTATGATAGCCAGTCTATGTATGTATTACAGAATGTGGCCTTGTCAGCAGTGTTGGTATTGTTTGTTTACAGGTAGGTCTCGCCGGCCTAAGTTGAGGGTTACCCCTTTAGAGTTATAGGTACAGATTGGTTCTCTCGAGCCGAGTACGACACCGGGTGCCGGTCGTGCCTCTCCAAATTTTGAGCTTGACAAACTTGGTATCAGAGCAAGGTCTATCCTAGGGAGTCTACAAGCCGTGTCTAGTAGAGTCTTGTTTATAGATGTGTTTACACCACATTATATAAATAGGGATCTACAGGGCATTTAGGAGGTTGTTACTCTTCTTTTAGATCTCAATTGTGCCGCAGAGCTAAGACTTAGGAAATTTGAGTTAAACTTACCTTTTGTGTTTGCGTACAGAGAGGCCTGACAGCAGAGATGATACGGCAACTAGTGAAGGGACTAGCGAGCACCCAACGCAGTTGGGGCCCAATGCGAGGTCGGGGTGAGACCTCATCCCATCCATCCTCGACTCCTCCTCTGCCCGGAAGAGCTTTTGAGAGGGCAACACCTCTAGTACCCCTCACATACCGACTAATCGGGGACCGTAGGAGTACGGTATAGCTATTGACCCGACTTATGGCTACTCGCAGGCAGGCGAGAGCACCGGTCGGTGCGGGATCTACCATCGAGGGACACGGAAGTTTAAGGGTTCGTGAGTTCTTGGCACTAGAGCTCCCGGAGCATTCGGGGACTAGCCGGAAGAGGACCCGCAGCACTTCGTTGATCAGCTTCACCGTATCTTCAGGGTGATGCATGCTACTGACACTGAGGCGGCAGAGTTAGCAGCCTTCGGGCTTCGAGATATAGCCGTCTTGTGGTATGAGGGGTGGGAGCATTCTAGAGGTTTTGGGTCACCTCCGGGCATCGTCCGAGCTTTCGCAGGCCTTTCTTGACCACTATTTACAGTTAGAGATACGAGAGCCTCGGGTTGATCAAGTTTTCACTGTCTAATAGGGTACTTCAGTGTCCGTAATTATTGCCTCCGATTCGATTCTTTGGCCAGATATGTTCCATCCTTCTTTGATTCGTCAAGGGTTAGGATATACAGGCTTATGTGGGGATTACACCCCGATTATGTTGAGGCTTGCACCACTGCTACGGTGAGTGATAATATAGACCTTGCTCGTATTCAAGAATTACGCAAAGCGAGAGAATCGTAGACATCGACGCCACGGGTGAATGAGAGGATCGGGGGGGAGCTTCATAAAGGGGCCGGGTTTGGTCGAAAGGTGATAGTCGGGGGTTTCGGCCTCGGTATCGGGGTAGGCCACCACCACCTCAGTTCCAGAGATATTGATGTAACTGTTAAGTTCCATCTGGACCAGGCGAGAGCTCCCGTGCATCAGAATCACAGCAGCAGAGGAGTTTGGGGAAAACCAGATGTTATATCCCGTGTTTTTGCGCATTTGAAAAACTTGGAATAATCTTGCCTTGTGAGAAATAAGGCTATGTTTTTATTTTATTTAACATACGTGTGATATTCGTGAAAAATATTGATGTGGAAATACGGAGGAAGGTCAAGGGCAAAATTGGAATTTTGGGGATTTGTTTCGGGAATTACAAATGTGATCCATGAATCATTGGGCTAAAAAAAAAAGAGAAATTGAAGCCCAAAGTGAGGGGGGTGGCCGGCCATAGGCCATGGCCCAAACCCATTTAAATGATCATGTGATTAAGCATGTGACCAACTAATATAAAGAGAGATGATGTTCAAGAAAATTCAAGAAGCAAGAAAAAAAAAACTTGAAGAGCACCACAAGAGGCCATTCGGCCAAGCATGAGAAAGAAAGAAAGAGAAAAAAAAATTCTAAGTCTTTCAATCTTGATTCAAAAATCTTGTTCTTCTTGAATTCTTAACAAGTCCAAGATGCCCTTCGACGTGGTATAATTAGTTAAGCGAGAGAACAACGTTTGCGGCAAGTTGAAATTTGAAGAAAAAGGTAAGATTTCTATTCTTTTATGTTATGGAAGAGGTATATGTTATAATGATTAGAATTGAATGAAGATTATGGAATTGTGGTGTGTGTGTGCATGGCCGTGTGTGTGTGTGAAGGGGTGTGTGGCCGTGTGGTATGTATGATGTAGGAAGAGAATGAAATGAAATTCATTTAGGTTGCTAGTTGTGTCGTTATGACATTGATGACGTAAATAAAGGTTTAACGATTTAAGTTGGCATTGAAATTGGTAGTATGTTGTTATGGGAAATTATGTGATTTTTTATATAATTTTTATGTAATTATGAAAGTTAGATTCTAAATGTGAATTATGGTTGTTGTTGATGGATTTGGGAGATGAAAATGTGTTATGAACATTTATGTCGAAGAATGGAGGTTTTGAATGAATTATGATTTCGGTGGGATTCTTTGATATTTTGCAAATATTTTGTATAATGGTATGGAATACTTCCGAGTTGTGTTGGAATGATTTTGATTAGTAAATGAATATGGAAATGTTGATATTAGCTTGGAATTGTGAAGTTGGAATGGAAGTTATTGCGCTATGTAGAAAAGAAAACTATTAATGCTAGAATGAGTTTAAATTGATTCTTAATGACTATTATTGTGGTTATTGGTATTGTTGATGTGGTTGTTGATAAATTTGGCCGAGTTAAATCTCGGGGATGTTGAATTTATAGGGGAAATGCTGCCGAAATTTCGGTAGACAAATATGGATTTAAGTTTGAATTCATAAAAGCTTGAAACTTATATTTGGCAACTATGACCAATTGTAGATTTTGAAGCAAACGGGATTTGAGTTTGGGCGAGCGTAAGAAGTGAAAAAGGTATGTAAAGCTATCCGTTTTCTTCTTTTGGCATGTCCTAGACATACTAGGTTGAGATTTGAGCCTCGGGGGCAACTTTGTTCATCGAAATCCGAGTCTGATTTTAGGTACTATTCATTCAATGTAATTGAATTAAAATTCTTATGTTTGGTTGGAAAACTATTCGAACATCCGTAATTTTTCCCAAATGTGATAGAATCATTTTGAAACTTACATGGATGACTCCATAGAGTCTAATGTTCGTGATTTATGTCCGCCACCTCGACTTGACCCGAGGTGGGCCCACTAATCCCGAGACCTCCTTTGTTTGTTTTACTTAATCCGTCTTGGTATGATATAAAGGGGGAACCTTTGCCTATGAATTTAAGGCTCCGTTTGATTTACTCCATAAGTTATTTGAAAGCTCCTTAATGTGAATGATACTAAATTTTCAGAAAATGGCTTATGAAGTATTTTTCGAAAGTTTTGTAAATCTAAAGGCTCATATCTTTTGTATACTAATTCCGACGGACTCGATACTTACTTTGAGCCTTTTGATCCTATATATATATATATATATGTATTTATTTGTCGAGTCTTGGAATTTAATGGTGTATATGCATATGGTTTCCGCACTACTCGCTCGTGCCTATTACTATGATATCGTTCGCGGTTCCCGGCCGGTTTGTGATCGTGCGCACTATGATAAATTCGGCGGTATCTTTGTGTTACGGTTCCGAGACCTCGCCATAGGGCCGGTTCCGCTTATGGAGTTATCTTTGTGATATGGCCTATGATATGTTTGATGATATGTTTGATGATACGATATGTGTGTTCGGGGTGTACGGAGATTTGAAACCTTCTGGAGTATGCTGTGTGTGGCACCAGCGTCGGAGTGGTGACCACGTTCCTGAGCCTTATGCATGATCTCTGTTTGCATTATGTACATATGTCTTCGGTACAGGTTTGGTATATATATTGATCCGGTATTTTCTCTCTGTACCTTTCACTTCAGTTATGGTTCGGATTTCTGTACTTTATGCTTTACATACTCGGTACATCCTTCGTGCGACCCCCTTTCTTCGGGGCTGCGTTTCATGCCCGCGAGTACGGAGGTTCGTGATCGCGGTGTAGGCCACACATTACGCTATTACGAGTGCTCCTTCCGATCCGGAGCCCAGATATTGGTACATATCTTTTGTGATGTATACGCTTTTGCATATTTGATTATTTGGGGTACGGCGGGGCCCTGTCCCGTCATATGTTCTGTTTCGATTTGTAGAGGCCTGTAGTCATATATGTGGGTCATGGGTCATGTGTGTGTTCGTTTGTTTATGATTTGTGTCTTACTGCGGTCCCGTTCGCTACTATGGCCAAAACGGCCCATTTGTTTGTATACGTATATGTATCTGGCGATGTGTATTCCGCCAACCTATCAGATTTGGATGCGGCCTAAATGGCCCGTATGTTTGTATATGTGCCTATATTCGGCGATGTGCATTCCGCCGCCTCTTTTGGCTTTGATACGATATTTGTGTGCACGCGACCGCTTAAGATAATATTTGTTTTCAGTTCTGTTTAAAACGATGAGTATGAAATCTGAGTTGAGCTATAATATGACGTTCTGGTATGTATGTCTGTTGGGTGTCCAAGTAGGGCACCAGTTGCGGCCCACGGGGCTGGGTCGTGACAAAAGTGGTATCAGAGCGGTTTGTCCTCGGAATGTCTACAGGCCGTGTCTCGTAGAGTCTTGTTTATCGGTGTGTTGTGCACCACATCTATAAACGGGAGGCTACGGACATTTAGGGTGTTGCCTTTCTTTGGATCTTAGATCGTGCGATAGAGCCGGCGTAGGAAATGAATTCCTTTTTACTAACCTTTGATTTCAGCCAAGAACGGTATCGACGAAGAAACGGATCGATAATATTGGAAGCTACACAGTATACAGGTAAGTAATGGTACGGAGGATGTGTATTGGGGAAGTTATTTGAAGTATGATTGAAATGTAAAGTTGAAGATCGAAAAGGAAAATAAATAGGAAAATGCCACCGGTGCCATTTGAATTATGTGTGTAAGGTAAGTCTCGACATCTTCATACCTTTATTTGAAATTATTAGCCTTGTGTGGCTATGATATGATATGATACGCGCGTATATATGTTAGCCCTGTGAGGCATTGTTGGTATTCCCTGCGTACAGGTTTTGGGATAGTAAGAAATACAGAGGAATCTCTGCCCAAATTTTTTTTCCAAAATTATAAAAAGGAAAATGAGATATAAGTTCTTAACATGTCTTGAAAGTCGATACCGATAGAGTAAATCTATTGTGTTGAATTAAAGTTTGAAAGACATCTCCCATGTCATTCGTAAGAAGTATCATCCTTATTTGGGAAATTTTATTTCGAGAAAGTATATATGAGCAGCAAATTTGCAATTTATTTAAACGGACCAAAATACGTTCCGACCACACTTTGCTTTAGAAAAGCCTATGTTGAAGGGCAAAAAAAATGTCCAACGATTAAGTTTCACCTTATTGGAAAAAAATACAAAGCGTATGATAAGTAGTTGGGAATTTAATGGTTCGCTTATATATATATATATATATATATACATGGAGGTAGTTATGTTAATTAAGTACCAAGAAGTTCTGCGATGTTTGTCGGACTTTAGTTTCCTTCTGCTAGTGGTTGGAGAGAGCCTTACAGAAATATTTTACCAGTTCCCGACGATTGATTGGAGTCGGAATTTGCGAAAAAAATTTAAACTTGTGGGCTGTGTAGAATTTGACATATAGACGAAGGTAAGTATTGAGGATTTAGATAAGGGCGACACGGTAAATATATGGTCGAGAAAAAGTGAAAGACTCCTCTCTAGATCGGGGTGGGACCCGCTACGAGGACGTTTTGAAAATTGTTAAGACCCCGACTTGCCTAAAATTACGTGACAAAGGTCGTGCGGGGTCATTGATGCGATTATACCGGCTTTAACGCACCTAAATGCATTAAAGTTTTAAGGTTAAGCGTGCTAGGGCCGAGCAATTCTGGGATGGGTGACCCCGGAAATGTACTAAATTTTCACAAATATAGATATGAGAGACAAATAGGAAATTTGGGGTAATCTAAAGGAAATTGGAGTATGTGGAATGGTTAGTAACTTTATAGAGGTCGCGTAAGTTGCGACGGATTAGATTGGTGGAGAGAAAGAAGAGCAACGCAGCTCTGAAATTATAGTAAGTTGGAACAAGTGATTGGAAATGTCTTGTAAAAGAAATGACAGAATATATATATATATGTATGTGTAGGACTCCCCTTTTATGACTATGTCGATCGATGGGTGAACCCTAATAGCTAGTGTTGTAATATATGGAAGATATTAAGTGGACAAAATTTATGAGACAAAGTGAAAGGTATGGGATAGATGTTACGAGATAAACTGATATTGATTTTGTTACAGGTTGACATTGGAAAATTCTAATACAACGATATTTGGAAAGAAAAGAGAGTAATTGAGTAGAACATAAGGAGATCAGAACGTCAGAAAAGTTGAAAGTAAGAAACGTAATTAGGCAGAGCCTCAAAAAGAGCCGACGGGCAAAGCACGAAATTATTTGCAGAAAGGAACTGGAATGTAATAGTGCAAAGGAACTGGAATGTAATAGTGCAGGGCAAAAGGAAAACCTACGGCATGGAACGACAAATCATATGAATATCAAATAATTCGATTATCGAGGAAGCAGAACGGAAGATAAGGAACGAATGTGAAGGAAGGGTGTGATTACTAAAGGATAAATGGCTACATTAACTACATCATTCGAGGACCGGCTATCAGATAAGATTTTGTACTATGTGATAGAGAGTTCTCATCGCCTCGTGATTCCATCAAGGTCTCGTATGAGGCTAATCGAGTTATAGATTGTAAGGAAAAAGGCATGGATATGGTATAAGTACAGCCCCTTAAAGGGGGGGAGAACGTATTATGTTAGACTTAAAACGGCATTACAATATCTTTAGGTGTTAAGAAAGGAAATCTATTAACTGGAGGCCCGAGTTTAAATGTATCTGTGTATCAAGGGAATAAAAGGGAAAGAATGAAAGACGCCTTAAGGGGATGCTTCTCGCCAATATGAATTGCGATATGTTTGTGTTATGATTTGAATCTCCCCTATCGGGTAAACTGATGTTGTACCTAAGTGCGCAGTAATATGTTTTAGAGAATAGTAATAAAGGCAAGAAAAAGGGCTGCGAGCTAGGTTCCTAAAGAGAAATGGAGAGGATTATCAGACTTAACGAATATTTCGGGTAATAACGATTATCGTAATAGGAATACCAGTGCTTGGTAGTGTGGAAACCTTTGAAGAAAAGAAAGGGGTTCGTAAGATACTAGAAAATAGCTCATGGACCACTAATCACATGAAACCCGAGGAGATACGCCATGAAATTATGGCGGCCCTATTTATATGGAGTCCACGCTGATAATTGTACAGACCATCAGAGTCTCCAATATATTTTAAGCAAAAAGAAGCTGAATTTGCGATAAGGAAGATGGTTTGAATTATTGAAAGATTATGACGTCGATATTCTGTATCACCCTAGAAAAGCTAAAGTCGCGACAGACGCACTTAGTCGCAAACCTATGGGCAAATTGACCAGTGTGCATCCAGAAAAGAGGAATTGGTTCGTGAAATTCACCAGTTAGTTAGCCGTAGAGTTCGTTTGGATGATTCTGGAAATATTGGGGGTTTCTATCCGAGAAGTTGCTGAATCGTCGATTATGGAAAAAGGCGAAACGGCGTCAGTTTGAGGATCCCAAGGGTAAAATATATGTGTCGACGCTCAAGGATGCTATTCCGAATACGATACTCGTATTATGTTCATCTTGGGTTCACTAAAATAGATTACGATTTTAAATGTTTATATGGGTAAGGACGGTATGAAAAGAGACACCTTGCAGTTCGTTGGCCAATTGCCGGAAAAGATCGAGCATCAAAAGCTCGGTGGACTTCTTCGGAAATGAAAATTCCAGCTTGGAGATGAGAAACGATTAACATGGAATCCATTATAGGTGTACCGCGCACTCTACACGGGTACGATTTTATTTGGATTATTGTCAAAGATTGACGAAATCAGCCCATTTCCTTTCGGGTAGAACAACTTATTCGGCTGAGAATTATGCTAAACTGCATATTAAAGAGATAATAAGACCTCACGGGACTCTTGTATCTGTTATAACCGACAGAGGTGCTTAGCTTATGGCTAACTTCTGGAGATCGTCTCAGGAAGGATTGGGGACTCAGGTGAGTCATAGCACAGTATGTCATTCTCAGTCCGACGGACAGGCCGAACGTACTATTCCGGCACTGGAAGATATACTACGGGTCTATACTATTAATTTCAAGGATAGTAGAGGTGATTAGTTACCGTTAACTGGATTTTGCTCATGATAATGATAGTTATCGTTCAATTATTCGGATAGCACCGATATCATACGAAGCCTTATATGGCAGGAAATGCGGATCCCCGCTTGATTGGCTCAATGTGGGTGAAATTAAATTAATTGGTCCAGATGTGATTTCGTAAGCAGTTGACAAAGTGAAATTGATTCGAGGGCGACTATTGCCGACCCAGAGCTGACAGAAATCATATGCAGGCAAACGACACCGACCGTTAGAGTTTCAGATTGGCGACTGGCTACTTCTGAAAGTGTCACTATGAAGTGTGTGAAGCGATTCGGTAAAAAGAGTGGACTCGATCCGCGGTATATCGGACAGTATCAGATTATTTGGAAGATAGGCGAGGTCGCCTATGAGTTAGACTTACCATCCTATCGGGAGTCGGTATATCTCGGTATTTCCGTGTATCCATGTTCCGTAAATGTGTTGGTGATCCTTCGGAAATAATTCCGATGGAGGATATTCGGGTAACGGAGGAATTATCTTATGAGAAACAACCTGTAGTATTACATTCGGAGGAGGTTGCGTACCAGGGACATACTCTATGTTAAGGTTTTATAGCGAAACAACAATGGAAAAGAAACGACCTGGGAAACAAAAGATGAAATGAAGAAGGAGTATCCTCACTTATTCTCTACACCTACAGGTAATCTAAATTTCTAAATTTGTTACATTGATTGGTAAGTAATTGATAAGTGATTGATACGTGTTGCTCATAAAAAGAAACTCCCCCAAAATGCTTGTGGAACCCTATAAGACCAATTCAATATTCGAGGATGAATGTTCTAAAGGGGGGGAGGATGTTATATCCCGTATTTTTGCATAGTTGGGAATTTTGAAATAATTGCGACATGTTGGGAAAAATTGGAATAATTTTTGACTTGTAGGAAATAAGGTTATGTTTTGGTTCTATTTGACATATGTGTGATATTCATGGAAAATATTGATGCGGAAATGCGGAGGAAGGCCAAGGGCAAAATCAGAATTTTAGGAATTAGTCCCGTAAATTACAAAAATAAGATCCATGACAAATTGGGCTCAAAAAAAAAAAAGGGGGAAATAGAGGCCCAATTTACAAGAGGTAGCCGGCCATGCCAAAGGAAATGGCCCAAGCCCATGTCATGAATTAAGTCATGTGATACATAATTAAAGAGAGATCATTTCTCATTTTTATTCAAGAAACTTCAAGAAAAAAAGTGAGAGCCATGAAAGGAGAAAAATTCGGCCAACAAGAGGAAAGAAGAAATTTTTTCTAGCTCTCAACTTTGATCCAAAAATCTCTTTCTTCTTGAATTCTTATTAAGTTTAAGACCCTCTTCAACGTGGTATAATTAGTTAAGCAAGAGAAAACGTTTGTGGCAAGTGGAAGTTTGGAGAAAAAGGTAAGATTTAATTCTTTTTCATGTGTTATGAAGGTTTTGTTGGTGTTGTAGAATGTAGGAAAAGCTAGAGTTCATGAAAATATGGAAGTGTGCGTGATGAACTTGTGGCATATGGTGGCGTGTGTGTATGATGTGGTGTAGACAAAGATGAGCTAATTCTATGTGGTATTCTAGTAGTAGTTGTTGTGAAATCCATATTGGAAATGAGAGTTTAATAATTTTGGTTGATGTTAGAAATGTAAGGGGTGTTGTTATAGATGCATGCATGTGTGGTATGACTTGTATAAGTCTTTTGCATGGATGGGGATGGTATGATTAGTATGTGAATGCTAACGTAAATCACGGAACTAGAAGATGAAAATATATTGTGAATGTCTATGTTGAAGATTGGGAATTTTGGGTGAATTATGGCTTTAGTGAGACTTTTGTATCATTTGTAGAATAATGTGAATTGCTTTCGGAACGTATTTGAATGATCTTAAATTAGTAGAAGGATATGGAAATGTTGATATTAGCTTGGAATTATGAAGTTAGAATGGAAGTTGTTGCATTATTTGGAAAGGAAGACTATTTATGTTAGAATGCGTTTTGTCGTGATTTTGATGATTGTTGATATTGTTGTGGTTGTTGTTGTTGATATTATGGCCGAGCTAAGTCTCGGGGATGTTGAGTTTATAGGGGAAATGCTGCCGAAATTTCGGTAGACAAATATGAACTTAAGTTGAACTTTTAGAAGTTATAACTTACATTTGGTAAATGTGACCAAATTGTAGATTTTGGCGAACTTGAGACTTGATTTTGGAGGCGTATAGAAGACGGAAAAGGTATGTAAAGCTATCCGTTTTCTTCTTTTGGCATGTCCTAGACATACTAAGTTGAGATTTAAGCCTCGGGGGCAATTCTGTTCATAGAAACCCGAATCTGAATCTAGGCACTATTCATTTAATGTAATTGAATTATAATCCTTATGTTTTGTTGGAAAACTATTCGAACATCCGTAATTTGCATAAATGGGATAGAATCATTTTGAAACTTACATGGATGACTCCATAGAGTCTGATGTTCGTAATTTATGTCCGCCACCTAGACTTGACCCGAGGTGGGCCCACTAGCCGAGACTTCCTTCGTTTGTCTTACTTAATCCCCGTTGGTATGATATAAAGAGGGGACCTTTGCCTATGAATTTAAGGCTCCGTTTGATTTGCTCCGTAAGTTATTTTAAACCTCCTAAATGTGAACGATACTAAATTTTCAGAACATGGCTTATAAAGTATTTTTTGAAAGTTTTGTAAATTTAAAGACTCATATCTTTTGTATACTAACTCCGAAAGACTCGATACTTATTTTGGACCTTTTCATCTCAATAGATATATATATATATATATATGTGTATTTATTTGTCGAGTCTTGGAGTTTGTTGGTATATATGCATATGGTTTCCGCACTACGCAGCTCGTGCCTATTACTATGATGTCGTTCGCCGGTTCCCGGGCTGGTTTGTGATCGTGCGCACTATGATAATTTCGAGAATATGCTGTGTTACGGTTCCCGAGACCTCGCCATAGGGCCGGGTTCCGTTTATGGAGTTATGCTGTGATATGTCCTATGATATGTCTGATGATATGATATGTTTGATGATATGATATGTTTGATGATATGATATGTTGTGTTCGGGGTGTACGGAGATTTAAAACCTTCTGGAGTATGTTGTGTGTGGCACCAGCGTCGGAGTGGTGACCACGTTCCTGAGCCTTATGCATGATCTATGTTTGCATTATGTACATATGTCTTCAGTACAGGTTTGATATATATATATATTGATCCGGTATTCTCTCTCTGTACCTTTCACTTCAGTTATGGTTTGGACTTCTGTACTTTATGCTTTACATACTCGGTACATCTTTCGTACTGACCCCCTTTCTTTCTTGGGGGCATGCGTTTCATGCCCGCGGATTCTACGGAGGTTCGTGATATTGGAAAGGTTAAGGACATTGCTTGTTTGGCTCATAAGGTGTAGGCCACACGGAAAATTCATGAGTCACCAAAAAAATATGGGCTAAGCTATTACAGAGTGCTCCTTTGATCCGGAGCCCATATGTTGGTACATATCTTCTGTGATGTATACGCTTTTGGTATATTTGATTATTTGGGGTACGGCGGGGCCCTGTCCCGTCATATGTTTCTGTTTCGATTTGTAGAGGCCTGTAGTCATATATGTGGGTCATGGGTCATGTGTGTGTTCGTTTGTTTATGATTTGTGTCTTACATGATGATTATTGATGAATTCGATCCCATTCGCTTCTATGTATATTTTGTAAAACGGCCCATTTGTCTGTATCCGTATATGTATAATTGTTGATGTTCGGCGATGTATATTCCGCCAAACTATCAGATTTGGATGCGACCTAAATGGCCCGTATGTTTGTATATGTGCCTATATTCGGCGATGTACATTCCGCCGCCTCTTTTGGCTTTGACATGCTATTTTTGGTGCACGCGACCACTTAAGATAATATTTGTTTTCAGTTCTGTTTAAAACGATGAGCATGAAATCTGAGTAAGCTACCATATGACGTTCTGGTATGTATGTCTGTTGGGTGTCCAAGTAGGGCACCAGTCGTTGCCCCACGGGGCTGGGTCGTGACAGTTCTGACTGGAAGAAAATGGGATGATTTTGTCAATCTATCCACAATCACCCATATAGAATCACACTTGCTTCGGGAACGAGGTAACCCTACAATGAAATCCATATTTCTCGCTTCCCATTTCCAGGCTGGAATTTCTATTGCTTGCAATAATCCTCCTGGCCTTTGATGTTCAATTTTCACTTGTTGGCAATTTGGACATTGAGCTACAAATTTCTCTATGTCCTTTTTCATTCCATCCCACCAATACATTAGCCTAAGATCGTGATACATCTTTGTCGCTCCTGGATGAATAAAATACCGAGAATAATGAGCTTCTTCTAGAATTCGATGACGTAATTCTGCAGCATTTGGAACACATAGCCTGTCACAAAGAACTCCATCTATAGAAATTTCAAATGGTGACTTTTCTTTCTCATGAAGTGTATCTCTATAATGGCTCAATTGAGGTGTCACGACCCGAACCACGGGCCATGACGGGTATCCGAGGCTAACCACCGAACACCGCTCATTCTGTTACTTAAACTCTCATTCATAATACTTGCTCATTTTCATGAAAGTATATCATCATTTGAAGCATAATTACTTTTATAAACATAAGCCCTTCGGCTATCAAAAATAATATATACATGAAGACTGTGAGACCATACTACCCACACTGCGTATCTACGAGCCTCTACTAGAGTACTAGACATAAGGACGGGACAGGACCCCGTCGTGCCCAAAATATATGTACACAAAAGACTGCCTCAAAATAGCACCTCCGGAATAAGGGAGGGCTCCGGTATATCTGCTGATAGCTCCTATGGATCTGCAACGTCTCCCTGTCTACCTGTGGGCATGAACACAGCGTCCAAAGAAAAGGACGTCAGTATGAATATTGTACTGAGTATGTAAGGCATAAACAATAATACAACATCAATGAAATAGGGGAGACAATAAATGAGGAGCAACTTTATCGATCCGTATCATAAAAGAAATAGTGCATGCTGGCTTACTCTCATAAACATCATCATGTCATGTATGCATAAGTGTATAAGCTGCCCGACCATATAGGTCCGGTGTGATAATCAATAATATTAGCCCGCGTACAGGCCCCCCGCGTCCGGGGTATAATCTCATGCCGTCCACTAGTGGCGCAGCCTATGCCATTTGGCCATGGTGTATAGCTACCCGGCCGTATAGACGCGGTGTGATATCTTCATATGCTCATTACAACATGCTCATTATATGCTCATTATAATATGCTTATCATAACTCATCATAATATGCACAGAGACTCATAGATAATCATACTCTATCGGGGTGACATAAGGTCGTGGACCCCCGATTTCATTATGGAGCATTCGTAAGCATTCTGCCTCACCTTGAAGGAACAAGCATAAGGTGAGTATATATAATAATCAACATCAATGGATTTTTGGGTAGCTTCATATCATGTCTTTGTCGTAACTTAACATCATCACATATACATACATCGACAAAACATACATTAAGACTTGGAGGTGACTATAGGTATGTCGGGGCGACATAAAGTCGTGGGACCCCGACTACCGTATGGAGTAATCCAATCATCGCACCTCACCTCGAAGGGACTAACATTTTAAGGTAGGTGTGTATAAGAAGAAACACCAATGGAACCACTTAACACTTGTTCATCACTTCTGTCACGACCCAACTCCGTAGGCCGCGACTCGTGCCCTAGTTGGGCACCCATACGTACCTTACTCTGAATTAGCAAAATTTTAAAAATAAACAGAAATCATAATTTAACAAAGACAAGTGGGCATGCCGCACGAAGGCCGATAAGGCCGTCACAATATACGTAAGCACAGAACGTACGCAAACCTCACGGAACGTATACAGAACCCACACCACATGTCTACAGACCTCTACAGAATCAAAACATAATCACATGACGGGACAGGGCCCCGCCGTACCCAGAATAAACACATACATATGCAACAGAGAATTTTATATCAAAATACGGGCTCCGGACAAAGGAGCACTTCAACAGCTGAGCAGATAGCCTAAGCAACGAATCCACAAATCGATCATCCACAGCACACGCGGCACGAAACGCAGCCCCAGAAGAAAGGGGGTCGACGGGAAATGTGACTGAATATGTAAAGCAGAAAATGTAATAAACAAAACTAAAATCAGAACAGAATGTGCGGAAAACGAACTAGGTGCATAGCTAATCAAAAATGCGTACCAGAAGTCATACGTAATGCATGCAGAAAACATATGCAAAAGCCGGCCCCGCTATGGGACTCGGCGAACAGAGCAGAGGCGCTCCCTTCGGTCCCGCGCCAAAACACATCATACTTGAGTAGGAATATCTCGAAACAGATCAGAACATACCAAGTGGCCACATCAGAACATAATCACGGAGACATCAGCATAAGCGTACATGGCACATCATACACCACAACCCATGTACGTATATACCTGCCCCCTCACACCGGGGCGCGGCGAACAATGCAGAGACATACGCTTGAGAACATATCCTGGCCCGGGCTCAGTGTGGGAAACATTGAGGCATCCACGAGTGGAGTAGTGAGAAACTAATGCAATGAAAATAACATATATATCCAAAGACTCGATGAGGCAGATTAAATGACAAAGCAAATCAATGAAATCGGACGGAGTCATAGTACGTACCTTTCGGACATCACGGAGGGTTATGTCGGAACAGAACGTTTGGATTCATGATACAGATCAGAACACATCTCAGAACTTAACGGAATATTCAAAATAGTTTTTAAGTAATAAATAGAGGGGTAGTTAAAACGTTTTCTTTTTAAAACCGCTCGAAGACAAGTCATAGACGCAAAAGGGGTAAGATCAAGAATAGTGGGCCCACCTCAGTCAAATGAGGTGGCGAACATAAAACATGCATATCGAACCTCATAATATCATTAATAAATGTTTTAGAGTAGTCGGATTGAGTTTGGACAAGTTTTATTCGTCTAAGACCATTCTAGTCATTCATGATCTAACTAGGTTCAATCTTCCGAAGGAAAAAGGGAAAAATTCGAACGCAGATTCCGGAAGTAGGAATATCCCCGAAGACCAAAGTCGAGCCTAATACATCTAAGACGTGCCAATAGAAGAAATGGGAGAGCTTTACATACCTTTCACCGCTCTTCACGATTGCCAAAAATCAAATCCCGTTTCGTCGAAAATCGCAAATGGTCATTCTTACCGGTTACTATTCATGCAAGTTGACATTCCGGTCTTTGGTTTCTATTTGGCTACCGAAATTTCGGCAAAGACACTTCCCCTATAAACACGACACCCCGAGAATTAAACTCGGCTCAAAACAATCAACAACAACCCAACAACAACATCAACAACCACAACAAAACATAATATGGTGCAACTAATCAACTTTCCAACATAATGTAATAACTTCCATTCCGACTTCACATTTTCAACCCAACACCATCATACTTGCATTTATTATTAACCAAAATCATTACCATACCATTCAGAAGCATTTCATATCATTTCTACAATATATCTACACAAGCTATACAAACTATACAACTTTCCACCAAAGTCATAATTTATCCAAATCTTCTAATCTTCAACATACATATTCATGACATATTTTCATCTTCCAAGTTCATCAATAATCATCATGATTTACACTCTAATATCTCAATTTCCATAATGTCATAAAATCATACAAATACGACATAAATTCCTACATTCCGTTTTCATACCAACTCAATCCATAATTGCTTCATTTACGTTGTAAGGATTACAACAACGCGACTAACATATTAAACAAAATAAATTCATCACCATCTCACCTATCTATAGGCCACGGCCAATCATACAATTTCTCCAACTTCATTCAAATTTTCACTTCTAGTACAATTTCCATAATATTCATAACTAGAATACAACAAAATTCAACTCAACTCAATCATATCACACACATACCATGCACGGCCCCATGTTTGCACACACATTCACCATGCTAACTTCCATATTTTCATATATTCTACTCCTTTACATATTCCACAACACAAATAAACCTTCATAACATAAATTGAAAGGATGAATTCTTACCTTCCTTCTCAAGTTTCTTCACTTCACCAATTTGCCAACTTGAAGAAATAAGTGTTCTTCCTTCCAAAACAATTGCACCAAGTTGTTAAGGGACCTTGAATTAGTAGGAATTCCACAAGAAAACAATTTTTAGAAGCAAAATTTGGAGGGTTGGTGTTGCACCTCCTTGGCCGAATGGCCTTTGTGTTGTTCTCTTGTTTTTCTCTTGTTTTTCTCCTTCTTGCCTTGTCTTGATTTTTCTAGAAAATTAATGAACCTTGCCCCTCTTATAATTGAGGTGTCATGTGACCATGCACATGGCTTGGATTAAATTTTGTCCAAGCCATGGCCGGCCAACCCCCTTGGGTTGGGCCAACTTGTCCTATTTTTTTTTCTTTTCCAAGCCCAATTTCTTGGTCCATATTTTGGGCAATCCATGAAACCATTTTTCGACATTCCAATTTTGCCCTTAGTCTTTTCCGGTATTTCCACACCTAAATTTTTCCATAACCAACTTATGAACCAAACAAAATCAATACATTACAATGTCCTTGACCTTCCTTAATATTTCCGCGTCAATATTTTCCTTAAACATCCCATTAGAACCTTAATCCCTACCATCCCGACTTGTTTCCAATTTTTCCGAATTCGCATAAAATGCGAGGTGTAACAACTTCAATACCATTCTAAGGGACGTTATAACTCTTCCTTAGGGCATCATTCATACACCATTAGTTAAACACTCGAAATTCTTATTCGTTACTCGACATATGACTCGTTTCTCTTAACAACTTTCTTTCCTTAACTCGAATGTCTTTGGAAATCATAATTAGGACCATCAATTACTATCTCTTACTTGTCCAAAACTCGTTTACGTCATGTCCCTCGTTATTCTATTTCCTGCATGCTAAGGGGAAATTTCTGAGGTGTAACATTCTTCTCCCCTTTTAGAATATTCGTCCTCGAATGTTAAGTCGTTAGGAATTCTAGAAAAATTTCGCCAGAGTTTCCCCTGTAATATGGTACTACCATCCTGTCACAACAACCCATAACATCATTGCCTCATAGGGCCACAACACAATAACAACATAAACTGGCCACACACGACCCATGTGCATAAAAGGAAAGCATACATACCTTATCATCTTGAGGTTTCATCATATATCCCTTCTGGGGGTTGGAATAAATGCGGATATGTAGATTTCATAGTTTTTTCCACTTCCCATGTCGTCTCTTCTCGGTTATTATTTCTTCACAAATTCTTGACTGAGGCCACTTCTTTGTTTCTGAGCCTCCATACTTGCCGATCTAATATGGCAATGGGTTTTTCATCATAAGCTAACTTTTCTGTCACTTGAACATCACTTACGGGGACGATCCTAGTAGAATCTCCAACACATTTACGAAGCATCGAGGCACGAAAAATGGGATGAACTGACTCCAAATCGGGAGATAAATCTAATTCATAAGCCGTTTGGCACCTTTGCGCATAATTTCATAAGGTCCACTATACCGGGGACCTATCTTCCCCTTCTTGCTATATCTCATAATGCTCTTCGTTGACAACACTTCTAAGGGTACCCAATCTTTCATTTGAAGTTCTAAGTCTCGTCGGCCCTCCTTCTTACTCAATAATGGTATCAAGTCTTACATGGTTTGCAACCCTATCTCACTTGGTTTCACTTGATTTCATTGGCAAGGTATAAATACTAGCAGTTACATAATCGTTCTTGAGCGATTTGTGTGCATACCCCCATACATATACATGTATCCATATCCATATACAGATTCGTGTTCGTAGCCGTATTTTCATCCATACTTGCATTCACCTACATATTCATTTCTATAGTATTTCTATATCCATAATGTTTTTGTACTCGCATTCGTATCATATATACATCTCACATATATTACATATCCATAGTATTTACATAACGTATCCAACCACGAAGGTCCAGTGTCGTGCATAGGCACTTACACCTATAAGGTAGTAGGCATCTTTGGCATCACTACTATCATCGTTCATTACACCTATCTGTCACCTCTTAGGGTCAATCGTTCAATTTCTACACTTAGGTTCTCTTTACTCGCTTCCCCCCTTTAAGGGTTTTGCCTGTACCATTCTCCGATCCGTTGCTTCACCTCCAATTCTTGATTTCATATACACATATATATATATATATCCCTTGCTATATTACATCTTATCCAGGCTATTTCCCATGATTTATAACTTTGATGATTTACGTGTAGGATCTTAACATGCTCTTTCTTATAATTTCGTAATCAATGATACGGCGGGCATAGCAACCCGAACAGGCGTATTTCACTTAGCTCGTTTGATAGTTATGAGTCTATG
>NW_026715838.1:0-18665 GCF_029784015.1 Lycium ferocissimum | reverse complement strand
CTTGAAAATTTTTAAAAAACATTTTTACTTAGATTTGTTTTGCATTGTTTAATTTTTCGCCAGTCTGGGGCCTTTTATTTATGGTGTGCTTATCTTTATTCGGGATGAGTTTCGTTCGCCGCCCCCGGCCGGGGAACCTATATATATTATGATTTTCATACTTCCCGGCAAGGCCCCCTCTCGGGGGATTTATGTATGTATTATATGTTATAGGGGGGATTGGGAATACGTGATTTTTTGGAAGGGCTTTGAGGGGAAAACCCCAAGGGGGAAAAAAATCCTATGGGAAAAATTTTCCCCTTGGTTGGGCCAATCCCACCGGTTTGGCATCTTATGATGATCATGATGTTACGATGTCATTACTTATGATTATTATATTGATTATGGATCGGGCCGTACGTTCCTCGGCATTCGGTTAATGTCGGTTTATATGATATGTTTATTTTCCGTATACGTGAACCTGAAATGTTTTTTCGAAATAAAGCTAAGCATTTTGGGCATTCGTGGTTATATTTGTCTCTTTGTGCTGCCTATGTATGATATGTATTTCGGATAAACACTTTGGTATTTGAATTGTTATGCTGCTTCTATCATTACTTCGACTATGACTTCATTCTTTGTACTTACTTTTGCTTTGCATACTCGGTACATATTTAAGTGCGACCCCCTTTCTTCGGGAAATTTCACGTTTCATGCCCGCGGAATGTATTCTGCGTTTTGGTGATTCCTTTGGCGTGGGGTTTTCATTCTCTTTTGTTCGGAGTGCTCCCGCTGTTACCGGAGCCGATATTAAAAGGAGTATATACTCCTTGATGTATATGTTCATGTTTGTTCGGGGGTACGGCGGGGCCTTTGCGTCATATGATTTACATTTGTTACACGTATTAAGGTCATAGACATAGATGTGGGTTATGTACACGGTTTTTTGTTGGACGCGTAATGTGAGTTGTGTTTGGGCGGCTTCGTCATAGCGATGGCGGCTTTTATTGCGTGTATATATGTTTAGACATGTTATGTATATTATGGCGACTGCGACTGTACATGCAGTATGTATGTTTGTATGCGTTGGTTTGGGCCACGTGTGATATTTATATAGGTATAAGTCGTTTGTATGCCAAATGTGGTTAATGAGCGTATGGGTGCCCGGCTAGGGCTAGTCACGGCTTACGGGGTTAGGTCGTGGCCGAAGTGGTATGGAAACGATTCGTCCTCGGAATGTCTACGGAACCGTGTCTAGTGAGAGTCTTGTTTATCGGTGTGTTATGCACCACATCTATAAACGGGAGGCTACGGGACATTTAGGATATTATCTTTCCTTCGATCTTAGATCGTGCGATGAGAAACTATGTTATCGGGGATGACTCTTCTGCGATGGAATGTTATGTTTCGGTGATGCCTCAGGAAGGCCACAGGCGCCGGAAGGGCAGAGACTACAGCGGTGGTGAGACCGGCCGAGGCACGGATAGCTACTAGGGCCCGTGCCCCGGCTTGAGCCGGAGGTGACCTCCGGCAGCTGGTTGTTAACTGCCCGTGCTCATGCGAGGGACTTGGAGCGACGGCAGTGCCCGGGTCCCGGCGGCTCCGCCGGCTCCCGAGGTTGAAGTACCGATCTCCCGGCTCCTCGGCCGAGGGGGGAGGATCGGCGAGCGAATGCGGTCCCGGTTTTTGGAAGATGGCGCCATTCCAGGGCGAGGGGGAGGGGATAGATATGACGCGAGGGCGTGATTTTCTACTTTTGGCCCCGGGGTTTTCGGGGGCCGCGAGGACCCTCGGTTATAAAAAGTGCGCGTCCCCGATTGATTAGTGTTTTTGGGGCAGCTTGAATGGCTCTTCGGGCACGATTGGAAATGGGTACGAGCCCCGGATTTTTCAGAGGGGGGATGCCCCCCCCGGGGAGGGGGGGATTCGAGGCCTTCGGGGTTTTCTACCCGGAGGTGAGGGGGCCCGGGGGTGACATCCGCCGCCGAGCGAGTTGGGGAGTATGTGGGGTTTTTGATTCGTTGGCAAGATAGCGCCGTTTATGTCGATATAGGCCCGGACCGGTATGTGATGGGGGGATGACTTTGGTTGAGAGGGCCGGTGACCCCCCAAGGGGAGACTCGTACGGATTCGAGCACGTACCCGGGGGTATGAAGGAGCGACGGGGCGTTAGCCCGATAGGGATTATGATGAGGGCCAGCCTAAGAGGGCTAGATCTGGCCGGGTATTCGGAGAGTCTCGGAGGCGGCCCGGCCTCGGCGGCGGCATAACGGAACCCCCCCGGCCAGCTTACGAGTACACCCCCGCGGTTCGCGGCGGGAGAATCGAGAGGGTGCGGGATATTCGGGGGCAGGCGAGCTCGAGGGTTTCGGGCTCCGCAGTTGGACGAAGTTCCGGTAGTCGAGGCAGAGCCGGCACTTGAGACTTTTGTGTTCCCTCTTATGGGGAGGCATCACCACCGGGGAGTGTGCAGAGTGCCACGGGTGCTTGTTTTACTTGTGGCGGCCGATGCATTCGAGAGAGTGTGGTACGGGAGCGGTCCGGAGGTGCGGCCAGTTTTGCTGAGTCGTTGCGGGTTCATCTTCCCTTCCGTAGCTATGCGCCCGATGGGGGCGAACACGCCGGCTCCCGGCCAGGCCGTGGCGGAGCCTCCGGTTCTGAGTCCATCGAGCGCCTTCTCATGCGTTGACCGTGGATAGGATCGGGGAGGCGCCACCGGACGCGGGTACAGGTAATCTAGATTTCTTAATTGGATATGCTAATTGATGTATGAATTGTTGTGATAATTGAAGAAAAGAAAACTCCCCCAAATTGTTTGTATGACCCGTAGGGTTAGTTTAACATTCGAGGACGAATGTTCTAAAGGGGGGGAGGATGTTATATCCCGTATTTTTGTACGTTGGGACAACTCCGATTAACTATGGTAAGTTAGGGATCAAACCATTTCGGGATACAAAGTCGGGACTTTGGACCTTCGATTTTGTTTTGAGACATAAGTTGTTCATGAATTTGTTGGTAGGGAACACTTAGGAAAATTTGGGACCAAAAGTGATATAATTGGAAGTTGAAAATCATGCAATTGTTGGCCTTGTAGCCGTGTGGACTTGAATTGGTCCCACCCATTTTTGTGTTAAATTTCTATTGCTCCAACACATGGTGTGGGCCAAGGGACACTTATATAAGTCTTGCCTTAGTCCAAAAGATGACTACTACTTCATTATCTCATCCAACACTTAGAAAAAAAAAACACAAGAAGTTGAAGAGCTAAGGAAGCTCTCGGCCAACCCCCAAGAAATTGAGGTTCAAATCTAGCCACTCCAAAAATATTTTGTTGATGCAAAACCACTAATTGGAGGTCCCTAAGTAAGGTGGAAGCGTTAATCGGGTCATCCAATCATTTGTTGTGCCAATTGCAAACCCTAGCTTATTTGGGGAGTTGAAGAAGAAAGGTAAGATTTGATCATGTTTTATGTGTTATAAAGGTTGTATGTATGTTGTAGTATGTTAAAATGGATGAAAAACATGAAATATGGCATGTTGGAGTGAAGGTGGTGTGTGTAGTATGTAGCCGTGTAAGGTGTGTGTGTGTTGTGTTGTATTGAAGCCATGAATTAATGTTAGCTAGCATGTTTTGATTGTTGTAGTGTGAAGAAAAGAATGAAAATCATCTTTGTATATGTGTGTGGTGTTGGCCGAATGGTCCTCCTTTGGTGTAGTGGGGAATGAACAAATCGTCGTTATTATTTTGGTTGTTGTCGTTATGAATTTTATGTTGACGATAGTAGTTTAATGACTCAAATTGATATCGTAAGTGTTGTGGGCTGAATTGGAGATTATTGTGTATTTAGTGTAATTTTTATATTTAAGAGAGTGACATTGTTAGAATGTGGATTGTTGGTGCAAATCATGATTTGGAAGTGAGGGATGTGTTATGGATGTGTTCTCGGGTTGGGGGCTGTTTTCGGGTGAGTTGGAGTATTATTTGGGATGGTTGGAATGTTGTATGAACTGCTTAAAATGTCCTTGAATATTGTTGGTATGGTTTCGGGTTAGTATTTGAATGTATAAGTGTTGATGTTGGCTTGAATGTAAGCCGTTGAATTGAAAGCATTGAAAGTTGTTGAATGATGAAAAAGGGGCTTATTAATGTTATATTACCTTTCGGATTGATTATTGATGTTGCTAGGTTGGTTGTTGTTGTTGTTGTTGTTGTTGATTTTGGCGAGTTAAATTCTCGGGGTGGCCTATTTACAAGGAAATCTTTGCCCAAATTTACGTGAATTAAGGGCTAAATTGGAATTAAATACCTAAATGCCTATAGCTAATGTTTGGCATATTATGACTTGTCATGTAGACTTTGGGCAGCCCGAGACACAAGTTTGAGTTGGACTAGCTTGAGTTGGATTAGCGTTGAAAGCGATCGAGGTATGTAAAGCTTACCCTCCTTCTTTTGGCATGTCTTAGATATGGCTAAGTTATGGTATGTTATGAGCTTCGGGGGTAATTCTATTCTTAAAGATCCGAGCACGTTTATGAGTCATATTTGCTTTTGATGTCGGCACCCTTATGTGGACAAGCCATGGTTTATGTGTCTTTGTATGATCGAATTTCAAAAGTCTTATAAGGAATTTTGCTACTTAAAGAGGTCCCGAACTTCAAACGCCCGTAACTTTCGCATACGAGCCCGGATCGCCCCGAAACCTAATAGGTAACTTCATAAGGTATAACATTCCCCCAATTCTCGTAGTCGGGCTCGGATGGGATTGGCACCCGTCCGTGGGCCCCGCGACTTTCTTTATGTACTTTGACGATTTTTTTTTAAGAATATGATATGACTATTATTCCGATTTCAAGTACGATCAGGTTACTTATCTTTCGAGTTATAATAATGATTCGATAACGTATGATGACTATGATTTTCGTAGGCGGGCCCGGATTGGGTTGACGCTCGTCCGTGGGTCCCGCGATCTTCTTCTTTATAATTCTGACGGCCTTTGAAAGAATTCGATATGACTACCTTTCCGACCCCCGAGTATGATTATATATTTGTTTGTTGAGCCCGAAATAATGATCCGTACACTTATGATTTTGATACGTAACTATGATTTCAAAAATTCTATTTGATCTGTTCCCGAGTGATATTCGGAAGGAAAAATCTGATTCGGCGATTGTTTTGACTTATAAAATACGGTTCATTTTGATTGACCCATTGAGTCTTCGAAAATGTTTTAAAACTGTATTGGGTTACTTACGATTCTGTTTATGCATTCTGTGGTTACATTTTTCGCCGAGTCTCGGGCCGGTTATGTTATGGTGTGCATTATGCTGTATTCTGAAGTATGATGTGTTCAGTTCGCCGCGCCCCTTTTGGCCGGGAACCATATATATATTATGATGCTGCTATGACGTGTCCGTGCGAGCCCCTCTCGGTCGGGTACTGTGTATGTATGCTATGCTATATGTTATATGTATGGATTCTGGAATACGTGATTTGTTGGAATCAGAGCCGGTGGTGGGGCAAACCCAATGGTGGGGCAAACCCAGCGATGAGGCAAAATTCCACACTGGTTTAGGCCAATCCCACATTGGTTTAGGCCAATCCCACATCGGTTAATGGCATCTCATATGATCGATCATGATGTTACGATGCGCTACGGTATGCTTATGATTATTATATTGATTATGGATCGGGCCGTACGTTCCTCGGCATTCGGTTAATGTCAGTTTATATGATTTTATTTTCCGTATACGTGAGACACAAATGTTTTTCGAAATAAAGCTAAGCATTTTGGGCATTCTGATGGTTATATTTGTCTCCTGTACTGCCTATGTATGATATGTATTTCGGATAAACACTTTGGTATTTGAATTGTTATGCTCACGTTCTGTATACATTACTTCGACTATGACTTCGTTCCTGTACTTACTGCTTTGCATACTCAGTACATATTCCGTACTGACCCCTTTCTTCGGGGGCTGCGTTTCATGCCCGCAGGTATAGATACGCGTTTTGGTGATCCACCGGCGTAGGGCTTCCATTCTGCTGTTCGGAGTGCTCCCTTTGTTCTGGAGCCGATATTCTGGGTATATACTCCTTCGATGTATATGTTCATGTTTGTTCAGGGTACGGCGGGGCCCTGTCCCGTCATCTGATTCTGTTGTTCTGTATTAGAGGTCTGTAGACATAGATGTGGGTTATGTACAGTTTTGTTCGGACGCGTAATGTGAGTTGTGTTTGGGCGGCCCATCCGCCGTGGCAGCCTTGTCGGCTGCGTGTATATATGTTTAGACATGTTATGTATATTATGGCAGCCTACCGGCTTCTGTACAGTATGTATGTTTGTATGCGTTGGTTTGGAGCCACGTGTGATATTTATATAGGTATAAGTCGTTTGTATGCCAAATGTGGTTAATGAGCGCGTATGGGTGCCCAGCTCGGGCACTAGTCACGGCCTACGGGGTTAGGTCGTGACAGAATGAAAGTTGTATATAATTGAAATACCTTTCTAACCATAGGTGTGGGCCTTCATGAGACATAGGGATAAAAAGTTATGGACGTTTTAAGGAGGAAAGGTCAACCGGGCAAGGGGCTCACCAACCCGACTCCAAGTCGGGTCAGGCCCACTTCCTTGGCTATTTAAGGAAAATTTTCACCCGTTATCTTCCTCATTTCATGCCAAAAGATATTGAATATTTTAGAGAGAGAGTGAGGAGAGTTAGAGAAATAAAGCAAGGGTTCGATCAAGTTCGAGGCCCCGAATCCCGAGGCTCGTGAAGGATAAAGTGTAATACGAGTTGTCGTCGTCGTTTCAAGATAAATATTGAGCTTGGGGGATGATATTTTCATGGTTGAGCTGCTTCTAAGGTATGTATTATTTTCTCATCTTTGTTATTGAGATGATTACGTGGCGATTTAACGGATTAAAGTGTTAGAAATATAGTAAAGTGTTAGAAATATAGTTATAATTATCGTATACCGAATATTAAGGCGTTGTGGTTTAGGGGCTGTTTTGGATAGAATTGTAAGATGAGTTTAGGCATATTATTGTTGTAAATTGTTTATACAACTTTTTTCATATTACATATCAACTCCCAAATATTCATAACAACATTCACAATATTATAGGCAACAATCATCATTCATCTACATTATTCATATCTCTTAATTTCACTTCAACTTCTCCATAATCATGGTCATAGTTCACTATTGCGTTTTCTCACATATAATACTTATCCCATGTTCTAAATGCCATTCATAACATACTTACAATCACAATATATCAATATTCATGACTCATTCCAAACTACTACTCAATATGTCACTATTCTTACATTCATGACCCATTTCCTATTTCCTTCCACAATCCAAGTGTTTCAACTTCTCAATACCTTAAACAACATGACAATACCATAAAACTTACCTTAGATAGTGTAGGACTAAGCCTTGAGCGGAGATACTCCTCTTGCACCAAAACCCTAGCTTCACTTCTACTTAGATTCCTTGTCTTGGATGAACTCTAGTGAGCTTCTTACACTTAACTCTCTTGGTTTGATGAAGTTGATCTTGAATCTCTCTTGAGTTCTTATGGAAGAAGTGTGGAACCCTCTAGAAGCCTTGAGAGAGGTGAAGAAGTGTGGGGAAATGAAATTAGTGAAGTGGTATCACATTTATATAATTGAACTTAACTCAGCCCGTCAGGACTTCCACGGACACTTATACGGTCCGTATAACATTGCACGGCCCGTATAAGTGGTCGTGGTTCACCACCAGGTAAACATCATCTCTGTTGGGTGTTATACGAACCCTTATACGGACCGTATAATGTTATACGGACCGTATAAGTCAGTCGTATAACCCCTTTTCCCTGAAATGATCTCCGTCATTCGTTTGATCTCCAATCCTTATGGAACCTTCTTAACACTTGTTTAACACCTTGTTAACAATCTAAGGGACATTATAACTCTTCTTCAAGACATCTTTAAGCCATCATTAATTCGATACTCATAAATCTTGCCCGATACACAATATATACCTTACTTTCCTTAACAACTTTCATCTCCTACCTTAAAGGTCTTTGAAATCTCATTTAGAATCATCAAATGTTATTTCTTACTTATCAAAACATCAGATACGTCGTGCCCTTCACTAGTCTATTCACTGAACGTTAACGGGAAATTTTTCGAGGTGTAACAGAAAGATTGAAAATGGTGAATGTGAAGACTGAAAATCTATTACTTGTGCTTGAAAGGAACTTGAGAAGGGAGCTATAAGCTTGAAAATATGAAGATGTTCCTTTTTTGTTTGTTGATTAGCTTGGCTGTTCCTTGGCCTTTACTTGGTGTCCTACCTTGTGTTGATTCTCAGTGACACTGCATTTTCTGGGTCCTGTTTAGAATTGGCCTATTTGTTTGATTAGGAAAACTTATGAGAATAGTGCAGTCCAGTTCTTCTTATCTGTTGTGCATCACTGTCCTTTCCGTTAATGCACAATTGCTATGAATGGTCTTTCCTTGTGAATCTCCACTCCTTCCACTTGAAACTGCATAAGACCTGTAAAACTAATTCCCTCAGTCAACATGAGAAGACTATGAGCAACTGAACTTTGAAAACAACTTGAGAATTGCAGTTTTTGAAATCTCAAGAAACTGAATATTGTCCCTGAATGATCCTGTTTGGCACTGGTTTAGATTCTAACCTCAAGTATACCATTCTATTTATTATCACCTCTGAATTCTATCAAAAATAGGCATGGCTTGACTGAAAGTTTGTTTGTGGCTCCATTTGTGGAAACTGTACACCTATCCTTAAAAATTGGAATTTTGGAAAGTTTTATTTGACTAAGTGTTGCCTTTACTATTAGCCGAGACTGATCATGAAGTATAAAGGATAAATGTTACACCTCGCACTTTCAGAGCATGAGCACGCCACATATTTCACCATATTAATGGAATATCGGAGACGTCCCATGAAGTTTTGAAAGGCACAAGCCATGGGATGTACATAACAATGAAATAAAGGATGAATTACGATCTCGTGAGTCGTAACCAGGAAGGACAACCTTGGAACCAAAGGACATGACCATTATCAAATATAATTAATGATAAATATCATGTATGGAGAGTTTCGAAAGATTCCGGGACAAAGCAAATAGAAGAAAATAAGTTTGTCGAAAATTTGGAAAAATTGGCAAAAATTTTTACAGAATTTTGGGTCAACTTTAGAGAGGTATATCTCCTGGTATATTAGGAGTTTTAAGATGTTTCAAAAGCCTAAAATGAATTTTGTCGAGTGTAGTTTTCAACGCAACAAACCGTTCATAAATACAATATCGGAGTAGGCAGATATGGGAATTTTAAAACGAACAGCAAGAAGAATGTGAACCTGTGTGAAAAATCCGAGAAGCTCACTTAAAAGGGCCTCTACACTTCATCTTATTCATTTTCCTCAACTTCACAACCCTCTAGAAATCTCCTAACATCTCCATACCTCTCTAGAACATCCCACAACATTCATCCAACATACAAACCTCCCTAAACATACAAACCTCCCTAAACATATCCCAAATCGTCTAGAATCTTCCTTCAACTTCCACAACATGCACATATATTCCTATAAGTCAATATGACAATTTTGTTCATGTTTATTTCATTTTTAGCATAGCCCCAAGTCCTAGGAAGTCCTAGAAACTTCTCCAAACATATTTCCAAGCCTAAACCAAGGATCAAAGTGAATATTAAAGTGGTTAAGGGTTTCCAAGTTAGGTCCACACTTGTCTCCTCTTCTTGAAGAAGTTGGGTGAGTATTTTTATGGTGGAGAAATCATGGAATTGAAGTGTTCTTGAATTTTGAGATAATATTTCATATTAGTTTCATGTTTATGAGTTTGTTTGGTAATTATGTTAAGATTTGAGAAGAAGAAAATTGGAGGAAATGTTCAAATATGCATTTGATGATATCTTGAGTTGTGAATCGACTTGAGTTATAATTATTAGTATGTTTTGAGCATAATCTTGTTATGAGGGATAATAATAATGTTAAGGAATTGTCGTATACGAATGTATAAGGGGTTGTATGAAGTTGTTGTTATGGATTGATTATAAAAATAAGTTTTGGGATTGAATTGAGTATAGTTTGAATGTAATCTTTTGATTATGGAATTGTTGATGTTTTATTGTTCTTTGGGAGTTGTTTTGAAGATTGGAGGGAGTACAAGATATAGGAGACTGTCTTAATTTCGGCATATTCTAAGTGGGGTTTAATTTGAAGGCTTAAGATAAGCATGTGATGATAAGCCTAACAATAGCATGAATTCTCTTGAATGTAGATTTACGAGCTTGGGAGGACAAGTGTTGAGTAGTTAAAGTTAAGGTGACCAAAAAGGTATGTTAAGGCTATCCTTTCTTTTATTTTGGCATGATCCTATGATATGAACAAACAAACGAGTAAGCGAGCTTCCATATTACTCTACTCTTAGAAGCACTAGGAGTACTTCAGTCTTTGATGTTCCTGTAGCCCCTTTATGATTGTTCCTTGACTTCTTAAGTCCCGAAGGGGCATCCATAGGCCGTATGTTTCCATAATGGTGTCTAAATCCCGAAGGGGACATTCATGAGGTTTCTTTATTCATATGCATTTCATATTTGATTTTTAAGTCTCGAAGGAGACAAATGAAAAAGAGGAAGAAGTTCCCATTTTGAACTAAAAGTTGCTCCGAAGGGAGTCTTTTGATGTTTTACATATGTATAATATGATTTGATGGGGAAGGGAAAAGGGCTATGGCATTATATACGCAACCATCCTGATCAGCTGGTATATGATGATTGAGATGCCCGAAGGGGCTGCCCGATGGGGCCATTACGATATGATGCCCGACGGGGCGAAGCTCGGAAGAGCGAATGGGTAGAGGTGCATATACATATATACATGTTTTCAAAAGTACATTATGCATATTCATGGTCCTTAGCGACAGTCACAGGTACCGGTTGACTCCTACATTTTTCTTATCCTTAGAATCTTGATATGTTATTTCATTGCTGCCTTATATACTCGGTATATTATTCGTACTAACGTCCCTTTGCCTAGGGGCGCTGTGTTTCCTGCCACACAGGTGCAGACAGATGAGTAGAGGACACTCACTATAGGATGCTCTCGGGCTATCAGCTGGTTTGGTGAGCTCCATTTCTATGCGGAGTATGCTGAGTCGGAGTACATATGTAAATATATGTGTCGTATACATTATGGGTACGTCGGGGACCTGTTCCGACCTATGTTATGGTATCTTGGTTCATGTTAGAGACTTTGCAGAGAGTGTCATCTAGATAGTGCGTCGAGATGTCGACAGTTGTGTAGGGCGGCCACATAGGTTGATTTGTTCATATGCATTGATTTAAAGATTTTATTATGACTCAAGGTTTTCTTTGACTAAACTATAAGGGAGAAGTCCCTGACATGATGAAAGAGTTCTATTAAAAAGTTTTCATGTTTTACTTGACGGAAGCTTCATTTTAAAATTTAAAGGTTCACAAAAAGGTGTGACTTATGAATAGAATGGTAGTATGGCACTCAGCCGAGTAAGGTCTTGGGTGTCAGTCACGGCCCTCCGGTTTGGGTTGTGACAATAAATTGACTTCAAAAACTATTTCCCTGCATTAAGTGTTGAACATAATCTCATGTGCATTTGTCTTGGCCTAAAAACTATCTTGTTACTCTCTTATCTTAGACTAAGTTGTTACTTGTTGTGCTTTGTTTGAGTTTGCTAGCTTAGAATCCATAACTTTAAGTTGCTTATATACTTGATTGTTTGTCAAAATCTACAGATGGGAAACGGGTGGAGGCTACAGAAGGGGTTGAATCTAGTCAAAGTGGTGGAAAGGTATCTTCAATAAAAAAAAAGTTCTCCTATGATAAATTTACTTGACTTGGTTTCACACAAACTTATTAATGATCACAGTAGTCTATTGAAGGAAAACATTGATGATAATGTGATTAAAGATGGATAAGATCCGTGTCATGAGCTTGGTCTTGATGTGGGACCGTGAATGAGGTGGAACAAGGCAAAGACTGGAAAGGGAAATTGAAAATCAATTGGTGTTTCTCCAAAATTAGGCATTAATAAGGGTCAGAAGAAGAGTGGAAAGACTGTACCAATAGAAAAACAACAGCCTACCAGGGTGGTGCCAAAGAGATCTGTAGCTAAAGCCTATTGTAAATGATGATAAAGTCATTGATTTGGAATATCAGGTGACTGAGGACTCAAAAGGCTTTTCAAAGAGTTCAAATGCTTCATAGACATCATAAGTTCTTCCTTGTGGCACTTATGGAGCCATTCCAAAGATGTTAGGCACTTGCAGTATTATAGGAGAAGACTGAAAATGAATCAAGCTAGAGCTAATTGCAATGGAAAGATCTGGTTTTTTATAGCAGATAATATAGAGGTGGAGGTTCTTTCATTATAGTGAGCAACAAATTTCTCTAAAGTTGATCTTTAATGATACTGGTAAAAGTTTGGTTACTACCTTAGTTTATGCCAAATGTAGTGACGTGGAGAGACTGCATCTATGGGATAGCATTTTGTAGCTTGGCAAATGATATGTCACTTCCTTGGATGATAGGAGGAGACTTCAATGTGGTGTTGAATGATAAAGATAAAATACGAGGGATACCTGTTCTTGCTCAAGATATTGAAGATTTTGCTTTTTGTAACAACTCCTGTGAATTGGAGGAAATTCAGTTCAAGGGCAGCCCTTTCACTTGGTGGAATGGAAGAGCAACTAATGACTGTATTTTTTAAAGATAGATAGGATGTTGGTGAATGCAGAGTTACAAAACTGGTTTACTCATTTGGAGATGGAGCATTTGACTAGAACTGGTTTTGTGTCACGATCCAACCCCGCAGGCCGTGACTAGTGCCCGAGCTAGGCACTCGTACGCATCCGTCAACTATAACCAAACCATAGCAAACATAATAAGAACTTAAACATACGGAAAGGCACGGCGTCGCATACATATATACAAATCGTACATAAGCCTGGGAACATTTAAAACACAAACACAACTGAACAGTGACTACCCACAACCCACACATATGTCTACAGACCTCTAAGAGTAATAACAGAATCATATGACGGGACAGGGCCCCGCCGTACCCCTGAATAGACATAAACATATACGACAAAAGAGTATGTACCAAAATATAGGCTCCGGAACAAGGGAGCACTCCAAGATAGGCAGATGAGAATCCTAAGCCGCGGATCACCAAAACGTCTATCCGTACTGCGGGCATGAAACGCACCCGAAGAAAGGGGTCGGTACGGAATATGTACCGAGCATGTAAAGCATGGAATACGGTAAACGGATCATAACCGAACGGGCATTACGGAACAAGTATGATAACCCGAAAATCAAATGACTTGCCTTAGAGACATATATATATGCATGTCAATATCATATCATCATGTCATCATATATATATATATATATATATATATATATATATATATATATATATATACCGTACCCGGCCCTCTAGTGAGGGACTCGGTGAATAAGATCATCATATCATCATATCGTCATGTCATCATATATATATATATACCGTACCCGGCCCTCTAGTGAGGGACTCGGTGAATGAGATCATCATATGCCATCCTGGCCGCCATCCCCATATCATCACATCATCATACATATATATACCGTACCCGGCCCTCTAGTGAGGGACTCGGTGAATAATGCGAAAGAACTCGTGCACGAATACATACCCGGCCGGGACTCGGTGAAAGACATATTGAGGCTTGCACGAGCGGTAGTGAGAAACCATATGCATACACATCATCATTACGGACTCAATGGATAAGTAAGTAGTCGGCGTCGAGAGTTAAAACGGAAATCATATTAAGTTTTTTCCAAAAAAAAAAAAAAGTCGTTAGGACTATACAAAGGAAAATCTCGGGACCACGGATATGCATCAAACCAATCCGGGCCGCCCATGAAAGTTAACGTCATTACACGTTATAGAATCATTTGCGAGCATATCAAAGCAATCCGGTTCCGTCGATGAAAGTTACAGACATTTTTAACATAAAAATCCTTTTTGGAGCAAAACTCTTTATACCACATTTGAATTCAATCATACAAAGACATAAAGACCATAGTTCTACCACATTAAGAATGCTAACACTAAGAGGGTGGATAAGGATCGTAAACATGCTCGGATCATAAGAGTAGAGTTACCGCGAGGATCGTATCATAGCTTACTTACACTAAGACATGCCAAAAGAAAGAAAGGGTAAGCTTCACATACCTCGTCCGCTTCCTAAGCTAATCCAAACTCAAGGCTCGGGCTCCCCAAGATCTACAATACGTTAATAAATACCAAACATTAGCTATAGGCACTTAGGAATTCAATCCTAAGTTAGCATTTGTCTATAGAAATTTGGGCGTATTTCCCCGTTTATATGCCTAGTCTCGAATTCTCAATTCAAGAACCAACAACACCAACAACAATACCAATAGTATTAACATCATTTCGAATACCGACGTATGCCATAAAATAGCCACACGTTTTCTAAATTTCTCAACCAACCAAATTTGCGATATAACTATTTAATAATTTTATTTCCGTAAAGGAGTCGAAATTCATATGAACAACATCAATAACAACAGCCTTCACATTTTACAAGGTAAATACATTTATTTTCATCCAAAATTCTCTTCAAATCTCCTTCCATAATTCACAACACCAACACACGAATTTATCAGACTATTCCCTCCGTGCTAATCCGTTAAAATTCTAAATAAACTCGTTAACAATGAAAAGGAACCGTATTCATACCTTAATCATGCAGCCCCCACGTTATCACTCTTCTCCTTGGTTGATTTTTAGCTCAAATGGAAGACAACGCGGCGTACAACACTTTTCTCTTCATTCATGGCTTCGGAATTCGGGGCTCGCATTTTGGTCAAAATTGGTTTTCTTCTCTCCAAGGCTCTTCTCTCTCTCTTTCCAGAATTTTTTGGTGTTATTGGTCTGAAAAATGAGAGGCAAGGGCTGAAATTTCACTTAAATAGGCATGGGTCATGGGCCTAACCCGATTGGGCCCGGTTTGGGCCTAGCCCACTGACCTTTGGGTCTTAAAATGTCCATATCTCCTTATCCCGATGTCACCTATGGGCCCACGACCTATGGTGGGAAAGCTAATTCAATTATCTACAACTTCTATTTTTGGTATTTTTCCAAATTCCAAACTTATAATACCGTTTCTGCCCCTCAAAGTCAGATCACCCGAAAACTTTACTTAAAAATATTTGCTTGGAGGACTTCCACTTTGATTTGGCTCAAGGGTCCTTCTTGAGTTATGTTTAACTTCACATATGTGATTCATATAAATTTTTGCATGTCCCAAAAAAAATCTCAATGTGTGGGCCCCACCTCAGCTTGCGAATAATCCGACGTACAAAAATACGAAATATATACCTTTGTCGCGTGAGTTTAAATTGTGAAGCAACAACATGATTGTCAATTTTTAAGCACGTTAATAAGGACCTTCCAATTGGTTGGAGCTGCTGAAGAAAATAATTTTTGTGATCACTATTCATGGTCTTCCATTTTAGCTTGCCTTGGCCGAATATAGCTCCTTTGGTTTTCTCCAAGTTTCTTGAATTTTCTAAGGGTGAGAATGATGAAGATGATTTAATTAGTCATCTTCTAATCACATATATAAAACATCCATGTGGCCCATGGCCCACACCCACTTGGCCATTTTTATTTCATGAATTTTAACTTTCCAATATTCACTTTTAACCCCAAAATTTTCCTTAATATTCCATGCCAACAAAATCATAAGTAACTCATGTCTTAAAACAAAATCGTAGTTAAAAGTCTCCACTTCGCCTCCCGGAATAGTCTTGTCCTTAACTTATCATGGTTAACTCGGATTGTCCCAATGTACCAAACACGGGATATAACATTTTGACCATGCTCCATTATTATGTACTTATGGGGAAGTTACTCAGAATCAACATAGACCTTTCAAATTTTTGAAGTTTTGGGTGGATCATAAATCTTTCTTTGGCACAGTTGAGCAGAATTGGTTTAACTGGATGCGTACGATCCTTTTATCGGTTTATTTGAAGTTGAAGCATATGAAAGGGTGCTATCTCGAATGGAGTATATCTACTTATGGGGATATCTTCAAGCAACTGATCATTAGAGAGGAAATTGTGAGAATCAAGGAAAATTTGTTTGAAGAATTTCCTAGTAGTGGGAATAGAAGTGTGCTTCAACAATCACAAGCTAAACACAAAAAGTACTTACACTATGAGGACGAATATTGGAGACAAAAATCTGGGATTGACTGGTTTATGGAGGGTGATAGAAACACCAGATTTTTTCATAATCTGGTGAAAGGTAGGAGGAAAAGGCTATAAATTCGGAGGATTCAAGATCTTGGTGGTAACTAGTTAGACAATGAAGAGGAAATGGCAAATGAAGCAGTAAAATTCTATGAAAAGCAAAGATACTCAGGAGGATATGGGACATACTAATAAGGATATTCTACAACATATTCAATACATGTTGGATCAGGAGAGCAATGAAATGTTATGTAAGGTTCCTTCAAAGGAGGAAGTGAAAGCAGTTGTGTTCAACCTTAGTGGTTCTAGTGCCAGTGGACCAGATGGCTTTTCAGGTTGATTTTATCAAGTTTGTTGGCCTATGGTAGAAGTAGATGTGCTCAGGATGGTAATTGCACTCTTCAAGGTGATACTCTTCCAAAGTCAATCACTCATACTAATGTGAAGGTCGCTCCTAAGAAAGAGATAGTTCAAAGTTACTCGATTTAAGACTAATAAGTACGAATAACTTTATTAATAAAGTCTTATCCCGAGTTATGCATGACGGGTTAGAGAAGGTCCTTCCTACTCTAATCTCTCCTTATCAGGCAGGTTTTGTGAAGGGAAGGAGTATAATTGAAAATGTCTTGCTCACACAAGAAATTGTCACATACATTAGGAAGAAGAGTAAACCTGCTAATGTGATCTTAAAGTTAGATATGTCAAAGGCATATGATAGAGTTTCCTGGAATTTTTTTTTGACGAAAGTCCTAAATCAGATAGGATTTTCAGGAGTATTCATTGATAGAATATGGAGACTGATAGCAAACAACTGGTATTCAATTTTGTTTAATGGCAAATCTACAGGTTTCTTTCGTTCTACAAGCGGTGTCAAACAAGGTGACCCCTTGTCACCAGCTTTGTTTATTTTGACAACATTAGTGCTATCAAGGGCATTAAACTCATTGTTTGACAACAATTTGTATATGAGGCATGGCTTGCCTAATTGGAGTGCCAATATTAATCATCTAGCATATGCATTTGATACCATAATATTTGCATCTGCTGAGAGGTATTCTTTACAAATGATCATGGACATTTTCAGAGATTATGAAGCAATATCTCGGGTCAATCGATCAACACCGAAAAAAAGTGCATTCTACATGTATCATAAGGTAGGAGATAGAGTGATGCGGGAAGTGCGCGCATGATAGTGTTTCACAAAGGGACAGCTCCCTTCAAGTATTTAGGATGCCCCATTTTTCATGCGAAAGAAGAAAGCATACTACCAAGATCTCATCAAGAAAGTGAAGGATAAATTGCGAGTTGGAAGGGCAAATTGCTCATTTTGGTGGTAAAGAAGCATGTGTTGATGGAATGTTCTACAAAGTGTACCAGTGTATGTGCTATCTGCTGTAGTACCTACTAAATACACTTTAAATGAGCTCCATAGGATCTTTGCAAGGTTTTTCTGGAGTAATAAGAAAGAGGATAAAAGCAAACATTAGGTATCATGGAAAAAGATCTGCATGCCTAAAGCTGAGGGTGGACTAGGATTTAGGTCCTTGTTTGATATTTCTAAAGCTTTGTTTGCTAAGCTATGGTGGAGATTTAGGACCTCAAATTCTTTATGGTCTACTTTTCTGTGGAATAAATATTGTAAGAAGCTGAAACCAACAAGGGTACAATGGAAGAGAGGTTCACAGGTACGGAAAAAGATGTTGGAAGCCAGGGATCAAATGGATCACTTAATTTGGTAGGAACCTTGTTACACCTTAGAAAATTCCCCGTTAGCGTACAGTGAATAGACTCATGAAGGACATGACATATACGAGGTTGGGATAAGAAAGAGATGGTATTTGATGATCCTAATTAAGACTTCCAAAGACATTCTTTGGCTAGATATGCTCCTACTATGGTGGCCGAAATGGGAGATCGGGTGCACAGGTTTGTGAGTGGCTTAGGGCCACATTTGTTTAAAGATTGCTTGACGGCTTCATTGCAAGATGGGATGGATATTTCCTGCATTCTAGCCCATGCCCAAAATCTTGAAGGGCAACAACCTCCGCAAAGAGGTGATCGTGATGCTAACAGGGGGCAAAGCAAAAGGGCCAGATCCATGGGCACAGGTAGTGATTATAGTGGGGGATCAAGTCAGGCATATTCTGCACCTCGTGCCGGTCGGTGGCAGTGCACCTCCCCGGTTCCCGGGCGGAAATCTGATCGCTCTTTCCGTTCGTGACAGGCCGAGTTCGCGGCCTGTGTTTCGCTTGGGGGAGATTACGTTCTGCCAAGGAAGACTCACTGGGCCCTCGACGCAATGTAGCCGCAGAAAATTTCACTCGTGGTCATGCCT
>NW_026715837.1:0-18552 GCF_029784015.1 Lycium ferocissimum | reverse complement strand
TGAAGATTTGGCCCAAAGGGCCCACAGGGCCCGTCATCTATTTCGGCCCGATTGACGAAGTTGACCGAAATACGACAAATTTCGGTGGAATGGCCGCTTGCGAGTAGCTTCCAAAGAGTTGAAGGATAGGTTAAGCTCGGCTCAGGGTTTAACAACACCGAAAGAGCGGGATGGCTATGTTGTGTATTGTGATGCTTACGATTGTTGGGTTAGGATGTGTATTAATGCGGCATGGAAAAGTCATCGCTTATACCTCGAGACAATTTGCGAAAACATGAAAGAATTACCTAACTCACGATCTTGAATTGTTCATTATTCATGCCTTGAAAATGTGGAGACATTATTTGTATGGCGTGCATGTCGATATCTATACGGATCATAAGAGCCTCCAATATATTTTCAAACGAAGGAGTTAAATGCGTGGCGGCCCGGCGGTGGTTAGCCCCGGATACCCGTCGCGGCCCGTAGTTCGGGTCGTGATAGAAGTGCTCTCCACTTCTGTCACAACCCGAACTACGAGCCGCGACGGGTATCCGGGCTAACCACGAACACCACTCATGCTGTTACTTATCTGCTCTCATCTATACTATATGCTCATAAGCATAGAAACATGTCATCATATGAAGCGTAATTACTTTTATAAACATAAGTCATTCGGCTATCAAAATAATATATATATGCATATACATACAGACCATGGGACCATGCTACCCACACATACGTATCTACGAGCCTCTACTAGAGTACTAGACATATGGACGGGACAGGACCCCGTCGTGCCCAATCATGGATATATATATATATACATATATGTACCAAAAGAATAGTCAATGGCACCTCCGGACAATGGAGTGCTCACAAGTCGGGCCCTAGCTCTATGGATCGGCACCGTCTCCTTGCCTACCTCGTGGCATGAACACGAGCGTCCAAAGAAAACGGACGTCGGTTTAACATTGTACCGAGTATGTAAGGCAGGAATGAAATAAGCATAATAAGAATATCATGAGTCATGGGTAAAGGATACAACCTGCGTACTCTTGTAATTATAGATACATTTCACATACATTCATCATACATAAGCACATCATGTACATTATCGTAGCGTATGCCTTATCATATTACATATACATCATCCTGCCATACATGCATCATAACATCAATCATATATCATCATGTCGTTAACCCGCGTCCGGGTAACCATCATATGCCGCCCACTAGTGGTGTCATGCCCGGCCTCTAGGCCGGTGGAATCATAAACGACCGCCTTAGCGGTGACATGCCGACCTAGGCTCGGTGGAATCATAGCACCGCCTTAGCGGTGACATGCTCGGCCATCTAGGCTCGGTGAGATGGTATCTTTGCCCGCCTTAGCGGTGATACGCCCGCCATCTAGGCGCGGTGGAATCGTATCATCATACATAGCATGCATTTATCATCGTATATTATACATCATCATGGTCGTCACTACCATTCATGTCATATTCATATCATGGTTTCATCATAATTTAATATCATCAAACATATATCATCAATTCATACATTTGAACTTAGAAGCAAGTATAGTCATGTCGGGGTGACGTAAGGTCGTGGACCCCCGACTTCACAATGGAACATTCGTAAGCATCTCGCCTCACCTGAAAGAATAAGCGTAAGGTGAGTGTATGTAATGATCGACATCAATGAACTATGGATACTTCATTAGTTTATTAGGAGCATCGTATCGTTGACTATAGCATCACTAGACTTAGCTTGTCATTATCGTTATCGTAATCGTAGCATATCTCTTATCTCGTATGACTATTCATGAACAAGGGCTCCTAGTCTTCTTGAAGATGGAACGTTCATAAGAAAGAGGAAATTCATGCCATAGGACTCATGCCTTAGAAAGAAAGGATTAGCCTCACATACCTTTGTCGTTTAGCTATTCTATCGCTTGCTCGTTCTCCTTTAATGCACTTATTTATACCTTCAAGAGAATTCGTATCGACATTAGCTATATCGTCGTGAAAGCATACTTACTAGAGCTATAGAAATTTGGGCAGCATTTCCTTTGTTTATACTACTTTCCGCCATGTTCCACATCAACTCCCAACATTCATAACAATCATCACAATATCACTAACAACAATCGTCATTCATTTACAAATTTGCATTTCACACTTCTACTTCAATTCTCCATATTCATGACTAAAAGTCCATCGTCGTATTCTTTCATGTCCAATACTTATTTCATGTTCTAAATATCATTTACAACGCATTTATAACGTCAACATATTCATTTCCATGATTCAATCCAACTACCATTCAATAATGACACTATCTACACATTTGATGACCCATTTGTTGTACTCTTCTACAATCCATGTGTTTCAACTTAATAATACTTCAAATAACATGAATAGGTCATGAAACTCACCTTAGATGATGGAGGAACAAGTTTGGAATTGTGATTTACCCTTAGCACCAAAACCCTATTTTATCTCTCTTGGGGTTTTCTTGATTTGCATGACTTTCAATGGGTTTCCTTCACTTGATTCTCTTGATTTCTTGTTGATGATCTTTGATTTCTAGTGGTTTCTCATGGATGAAGTGTTTGGAGTGTTCTAGAGCTTTCTTGAAGTGTGGAGGTGGAGTGGGAATGAAAATGAAATGAAAAGGGTCCCTATATAAAAATGAACTTCGGCCCAGCTTTATACGGACCAACATACGGTCCGTATGTTTTATACGGTCCGTATGTCCGGCCGTAGATCTGGTCCAAAGGAAGTATGCTCTACTTGACCGAATCTACGGTTGTACATACGGTCCATATATTTTATACGGCCGCATGTCCGGCCGTAGGTTGGTCCGCCCGAAATCGTTTCGTCGACTCGTTTGATCTCCGATCCTTATGGAACCTTCTTAACACTTGTTCAACACTTCATTACCATTCTAAGGGATGTTATAACTCTTCCTTAGGGCATCATTCATACGCCATTAGTTCAACACTCGTAATTCCTATCCGTTACTCAACATATGACTTGCTTTCCTTAACAACTTTCCTTCCTTAACTCGAATATCTTTGGAAATCTTAATTAGGATCGTCAAATACTATTTCTTACTTGTCCAACCCCCGTATACATCATACCCCTCGCTCGTCTATTCACTGTATGCTAACGGGAAATTTTCCGAGGTGTAACATTCTTCCCCCCTTTTGGAACATTCGTCCTCGAATGTTAAATCGTCGGGGATTCTAGAAAAATTTTGCCAGAGTTTTCCCTGTAATATGGCATTACCATCCTGTCACAACAACCCATAACATCATTGCCTCACAGGGCCACAACATAATAGCAATATAAACTGGCCACACGCGACCCATATACATACAAATAAAGCATACATACCTTATCATCTCGGCGTTTCATCATAGCTTTCTTCCGGGGCCTGAAATAAATGTGGATACGTGGATTTCATCTTATCTTCCGCTTCCCAAGTCATCTCTTCCCGGTTGTTATTTCGCCATAGAACTTTGACTGAAGCTATTTCCTTATTCCGAAGTCTTCGTACTTGCCTGTCTAGTATGGCAATGGGTGCTTCTTCATAAGTTAGCTTTTCTGTGATTTGAACATCATCTATTGGCACAATCTTTGTGGGATCTCCCACACACTTGCGGAGCATTGAGACATGAAATACTGGGTGAACTAATTCAAGCTCTGAAGGCAATTCTAATTCATACGCCACTTGATCCACTTTGCGGATGATTTTGTAGGGTCCAATGTATCGAGGACTTAATTTCCCTTTCTTACCGAATATCATCACCCCTTTCATTGGTGATACTTTCAAGAATACCCAGTCATTAATTTGAAATTCTAAATTTCGCCGGCGGTTGTCCGCATAAGATTTTTAGCGACTTTGGGTCGTCATAATCGATCTCGGATCACCTTGACTTTTTCTACCGCTTGTTGAATCAGCTCGGGGCCTATTAGCTATACTTCTCCGATATCAAACCGTCCAATTGGAGATCTACATTTCCTTCCATACAAAGCTTCATACGGAGCCATTTGGATACTAGAATGGTAGCTATTGTTGTAGGCAAATTCAATTAGGGGTAAGTGGTCATCCCAACTACCGCCAAAATCTAAAACACATGCCCTTAGCATATCTTCCAAAGTCTGAATAGTACGCTCGGCTTGTCCGTCAATTTGCAGATGAAATGCCGTGCTGAGCCTTACTTGAGTACCTAGACCCTCTTGAAAGGATTTTCAGAACTTAGCTGTAAACTATGCTCCTCTGTCTGTAATGATAGCTATTGGAACGCCATGAAGTCTCACAATCTCTTTAAGATATAACCTTGCATAATCTTCAGCTGAATATGTAGTTCTGACTGGGAGAAAATGGGCTGCTTTCGTCAATCTATCCACAATTACCCATATAGAGTCATACTTGCCTCGAGAGCGGGGCAACCCTACAATGAAGTCCATATTAATCACTTCCCATTTCCATGTAGGAATTTCTATTGCTTGCAATAATCCTCCTGGCTTTTGATGTTCCACCTTCACTTGTTGGCAATTTGGACATTTTGCTACAAATTCTGCTATGTCTCTTTTCATGCCATCCCACCAATACATCAATTTAAGATCATGATACATTTTTGTCGCTCCTGGATGAATAGAATATCTGGAGTAATGAGCTTCTTCTAGAATCCGGCGACGTAATTCCGCCACATTTGGAACACATAACCTATTCTGGTACCTAATAACCTATTCTGGAACCCCATCTGTTGAAACTTCGAATGGTGACTTTTCTTTTGGAAACTTCAAACCTTTATAATACTTCAATTTGGGATCCTCGTATTGGCGCTCTTTTATTTCGCATCAAAGGATGAAACGTCACACCCCACCCCCTCGGGGGTGTGATGGGCACCGACCCTTGTTTAGGTCGAGCGAACCCGTCGACTAACCTAATACTCATAGTCACGCCGGCTCTCAAATCGTAACATAAATACATACCGAAAGTTTTCTCGAAAATAACATGTTTTTTACCTTTCTCGAACCAAAGAAAATCTGTATCATATAGAAACATATGGAACTTATAATACAATGCATAATAACACATCGGCTTACATAGCCGCTTACATAACCGATATCCTATACCCACAACACTGTCTGCAAAGTCTCTAACACTTAACATGATACTATAACATAATACTTTGACTTGGCACCTGAAACCGGAGCTCGCCAATCTCACCGGAAAATCTTCTCGCTAATGTCTTCAACTCATCCGGGTGTGTACCGCGCGGCACGAAACGCAGCCCGAAGAGCGGGGGTCGGTACGGAATATGTACCGAGTATGTAAAGCATGGAATATGAAAGCGGGACCACACTGAAGTAAAGAGTATGGAAAAATCATAAGTCTTGCCTTTCGAAAAACATTTCTCATACATATACATATATCGGTAGATAAATCATATCATAATCGTATCATCATATTATCGTACATATATACCGTACCCGACCCTCTAATGAGGGGCTCCTGAGTAAAATCATGTCATTGTACATATATATCCGTACCCGGCCCTCTAGTGAGGGACTCGGTGAGTAAATCATATTATAATCATGTCATCATGCCATCATATATATATATATATATATATACGTACCCGGCCCTCTAACGAGGGACTCGGTGGCAGCGTGTCCCGCCCCGCTAGCAAGGGACTCGGTGATGCCATCCCGGCGCCATCCCCATCTCATCACATCATCATATCATCATACATATATATATATATATATATACGTAACCGGCCCCTCTAGTGAGGGACTCGGTGAATAATGCAGAAAGTTGCACGAATGCGTACCGGCCCGGACTCGGTGAAAGACATATTGAGCTTGCACGAGCAAGTAGTGAGAAACCATATGCACATAAAATCATTCTCATAGACTCAATGAAGTAGTCTAAACGGAACGTCATTTGAGAGTCGGACAATAGTTATATCAAATATCTTTCGGAAACATAACATACATCATAAACGTATCAACAAGCCATAGGGATCATGGTCGTATTTAAACCATAGGAATCATAGTCGTATGTCAAACTAATCCGAGTTCGCCTGGGAAAGTTACAAACTTTATCCACTTTAGAACGTTCTACGAACAAATCGAAGCGATCCGAGCCTTTCGGCGAAAGTTATGGAAGTTCGTAGTTTCGGAATCGTCTAGGAAACAACTCTTTTTGAAAACAAACTTTTATGAAATCTTTGAAATCCATTTATGCAAAAAGAGACATAAGGACCATAATTTAGCTACTTTAAGAATATGAATATCAAGAAACAAATAAGGATCATACACATGCTCGGATCGCATGAGTGGAATTACCTCGGGACGTGTCACAGCTTACTTTTCACTAAGACATGCCAAAGAAAGAAGAGTTAAGCTTACATACCTTAGCCGCTTCCTAAGCTACTCCGAACTTACGTCTCGACTTCTCACGATCTAAAATAACATCAATAGGCGTCGAACATTAGCCATAAACATCTAAGAATCCAATTCCAAAACCATTACTTTTTCTACGGAAATTTCGCTTCGCATTTCCCCTATAAACTGACATCCCCGAGAATTCAACTCGGCCAATCTCAACAACAACCAAACCAACAAACATGATAACGATATCCCTAAGTGATTCAGAACGCATTCTAACATCAATAATTCCTTTCTACATAATTCGACAACATTTCATTTATATTCAACTAATCTACATACGATCGATTCAACTTCATTGATCATACGTTCAAGTATTAATCCGAAACCATTCAAACATGATTCAAGAACATTCCAATCAATCCATGCAATATTCAAAACAACTCCAACAATATACTACTCCACCCGAAACTTTCCAAACTTGGCAAGAGCAACATAATGCATTCTTTTTCTTTCAAATTCATACGCTATATCAACAATTCACACAATGACAACATTCTTATCGTAAATACTACAAACCATATTACAATTCCATTAGCCTCCAAAACAGCCCACAACGGCTACAACTTCGCTTGAGTCATTGAACTTTCATTCTCATCATAGAACACATAACAACAACAATCAAAATATTAAGTAACAATAATTCATCATTCCTACACCATATAGCACATACACGGCCACACACACAACACCCCAATTTCATGATTTTCATTCATTTCTACACTCCACCACACACACAAACCATGCACAACCACCTACAAGTCATGTAGAGAGAATTAAATCTTACCTTCTTCCACTTATTTCTCCTTCGGCTAGAGTTGAAGAATTGCAACAACGAACGATTCAATTGTTCCAACGACTACTCCATGTCGTAGGACCTTCCAATGAGTAGAAAGATTAGAAGAAAACAATTTTCATGATCAACCTTATGGGGGTGGTTCGGCCAGCCCCTCTAGCCGTTTCTCCTCCTTTTTTTTTCCTTCATTTTTCTTGAACTTTCTAGGCTTGACAAAATAATGAATTGGTCTCCCTCTTTCGTGACTTAATCATATATATATATATATATGTAAATGAGTGCACATGGCCGGTCATGTGCACTCTCTTTTCTCTTTTTTTCTTTTTTCTTTTTCTTTTTCTCAAATTTTCTAGAAATTTCCAAGAGATGAAAATAATGAAGATGACTTAATAAGTCATCCAATACTACACATATTCTTCATACATGTGGCCTATGGCCCACAAGTCATGTGCATGGCCACAAGGTTATTATTTTTTTCATGAAATTAAATTCCAACACTTCACTTTTGGCCCCAAATCTTCATAAAATGTCTAACTTTCCATCCAACCAAATTCATAAGCACTTATGCGTTAAAACAAAGTCGGAATATAGTCTTATTCTTAACACTTGGCTCGGAATATCCAAATGTACAAAATGCGAGGTATAACAGAAACTGTGGGATTCTTAACACTGACTCCTGCATTGCCTGAATCAATTACGCGCACTCCAAGGTTAGCTAGTTGATGGAGCTCACGAATCATTTTTTTCTTCTCCAAAGGCACTTCACATAGGCTACCCATAGATCGGCGACTGAGCGCATCCGCCACTACATTTGCCTTTCCGGGATGGTATAAGATATTTACATCATAATCTTTTAATAGTTCTAACCACCTGCCGCCGCGTTGCATTTTAACTCCATTTTTGAAAATATATTGGAGGCTCTTATGATCCGTATAGATATCGACATGCACGCCATACAAATAATGTCTCCACATTTCAAGATGAATAACTGACCCAATTCAAGATCGTGAGTTGGGTAATTCTTTTCATGTTTTTAACAATGTCTCAAGCATAAGTGATGACTTTTCCATGCTGCATTAATACACATCCTAACCCAACACCGAAGCATCACACACACAACATAGCCATCCGGCCCTTCCAAGTGTTAAAACCGAGCTGAGGTTAACCTATCCTTCAACTCTTGGAAGCTACTCTCGCAAGCGTCATTCCACTGAAATTTGGCTGATTTCTGGGTCAACTTCGTCAATGGGGCTGAAATAGATGAAAAGCCCTCTACGAATCTCCTGTAATAACCCGCCAAACCCAGAAAACTACGAACTTCTCGTAGCGTCGTAGAGTCTTGTCCAAGTCTTCACAAATCTCTTTTTACGAGTATCAACTCTAATGCCATCATCCGAAATAACATGGCCCAAGAATGTCGCGAATTTAGCCAAAACTCGCACTTTGAAAATTTTGCATACAACTCCGAGCACGAGAATTCCAAGAATAATACGTAGATGATCTCGCATGTTCGATTCCGTGCGAGAATACACTAGAATATCGTCAATGAATACTATCACGAATAAATCCAAGAGAGAGTTTGAATACATTATTCATTAAGTTCATGAACACCTCACCGGAGCATTAGTCGCCCAAACGATATCACTCGGAATTCATAATGGCCATATCTTGTCCTGAAAGCTGTCTTAGGAATATCTTCTTCTCTGACTCTCACTTGATGAATACCCGACCTCAGATCTATTTTAGAAAATCACTTGGCACCTTGTAGCTGATCAAATAAATCATCAATTCTTGGAAGAGGGTACCTGTTCTTTATCGTCACCTTGTTTAACTGTCTATAATCAATACACATTCGTAGGGAGCCATCTTTCTTTTTCACAAATAAAACTGGCGCTCCCCACGGTGACGAACTGGGTCTAATGAACCCCTTTTCGAGCAAATCTTTCAACTGGCCTTTAACTCTTTCAATTCTGCCGGGGCCATTCGATAAGGAGGAATAGAAATAGACTTAGTGTTCGGCAACACATCAATGGCGAAGTCAATCTCTCTTTCTGGAGGAAGGCCTGGGAGTTCATCTGGAAATACATTCGGAAACTCATTCACTACCGGAACGGATTGAAAAGTTGGCGATGTTGCCTCGGTGTCATGAACTCGGACTAAATGATAAATACGGTCTAGCTATCATCTTTCTTGCCTTAAGGTAGGAAATAAACCTACCCCTTGGAGTTGCCGTATTACCTTTCCATTCAAGCACGGGCTCTCCCGAAAATTGGAATCGAACTAATTTCATTCGACAATCAACATTAGCATAGCATGAGGCCAACCAATCCATACCCATTATAACATCAAAATCTAGCATTTCTAGCTCCACTAAATCGACTTTTGGTTTGGCGATCGCATATCACAATTATACAATCTTTATACACTTGTTTAGCTATCACGGGATCACCAACCGGGGTGGATACCTCGAAAGGTTTGATCAGCTCGGGTTTCACCCCAATACGATGTAAAAATCTTATACCATCCCGAAAAGGAAAATGTAGTGGCGGATGCGCTCAGTCGCCGATCTATGGGTAGCCTAAGTGAAGTGCCTTTGGAGAAGAAAGAAATTATTCGTGAGCTCCATCAACTAGCTAACCTTGGAGTGTGCGTAATTGATTCAGGCAATGCAGGAGTCAGTGTTAACAATCGCACAGTTTCATCCTTTGATGCAGAAATAAAAGAGCGCCAATACGAGGATCCCAAATTGAAGTATTATAAAGGTGTGAAGTTTCCAAAAGAAAAGTCACCATTCAAAGTTTCAACAGATGGGGTTCTTAGGTACCAGAACAGGTTATGTGTTCCAAATGTGGCGGAATTACGCCGCCGGATTCTAGAAGAAGCTCATTACTCCAGATATTCTATTCATCCAGGAGCGACAAAAACGTTTCATGATCTTAAATTTATGTATTGGTGGGATGGCATGAAAAGAGACATAGCAGAATTTGTAGCAAAATGTCCAAATTGCCAACAAGTGAAGGTGGAACATCAAAAGCCAGGAGGATTATTGCAAGGAATAGAAATTCCTACGTGGAAATGAGAATTGATTAATATGGACTTCATTGTAGGGTTGCCCCGCTCTCGAGGCAAGTATGACTCTATATGGGTAATTGTGGATAGATTGACGAAAGCAGCCCATTTTCTCCCAGTCAGAACTACATATTCAGCTGAAGATTATGCAAGGTTATATCTTAAAGAGATTGTGAGACTTCATGTCATTCCAATATCTATCATTACAGACAAAGGAGCACAGTTTACAGCTAAGTTCTGGAAATTCTTTCAAGAGGGTCTAGGTACTCAAGTAAGGCTCAGCACGGCATTTCATCCGCAAACTGACGGACAAGCCGAGCATACTATTCAGACTTTGGAAGATATGCTAAGGGCATGTGTTTTAGATTTTGGCGGTGGTTGGGATGACCACTTACCCCTAATTGAATTTGCCTATAACAATAGCTACCATTCTAGTATCCAAATGGCTTCGTATGAAGCTTTGTATGGAAGGAAATATAGATCTCCAATTGGATGGTTTGATGTCGGAGAAGTACAGCTAATAGGCCCCGAGCTGATTCAACAAGCGGTAGAAAAAGTCAAGGTGATCCGAGATCGATTATTGACAGCCCAAAGTCGCCAAAAATCTTATGCGGACAACCGCCGGCGAAATTTAGAATTTCAAATTAATGACTGGGTATTCTTGAAAGTATCACCAATGAAAGGGGTGACGAGATTCGGTAAGAAAGGGAAATTAAGTCCTCGATACATTGGACCCTACAAAATCATCCGCAAAGTGGGTCCAGTGGCGTATGAATTAGAATTGCCTTCGAGCTTGAATTAGTTCACCCGGTATTTCATGTCTCGATGCTCGCAAGTGTGTGGGAGATCCCACAAAGATTGTGCCAATAGATGATGTTCAAATCACGGAAAAGCTAACTTATGAAGAAGACCCATTGCACATACTAGGCAGCAAGTACGAAGACTTCGAATAAGGAAATAGCAACAAAAGTTCTATGGCGAAATAACAACCGTGAAGAGATGACTTGGGAAGCGGAAGATAAGATGAAATCCACGTATCCACATTTATTTCGACCCTCGGAAGAAAGCTATGACGAAACGCGGAGATGATAAGGTATGTATGCTTTATTTGTATGTATATGGGTCGCGTGTGGCCGACTTATATTGCTATTATGTTGTGGCCCTGTGAGGCAATGATGTTATGGGTTGTTGTGATAGGATGGTAACGCCGTATTACTAGGGAAACTGCGAAATTTTTCTAGAATCTTCGACAATTTAACATTCGAGGACGAATGTTCCAAAAAGGGAAGAATGTTTCACCTCGGAAAATTCCCGTTAGTGTACGATGAATAGACGAGCGAGGGTATGATGTATACGGGGGGTTGGACAAGTAAGAAATAGTATTTGACGATCCTAATTAAGATTTCCAAAGATATTCGAGTTAAGGAAGGAAAGTTGTTAAGGAAAGCAAGTCATATGTTGAGTAACGGATAGGAATTACGAGTGTTGAACTAATGGCGTATGAATGATGCCCTAAGGAAGAGTTATAACGTCTTTTAGAATGGTAATGAAGTGTTGAACAAGTGTTAAGAAGGTTCCATAAGGATCGGAGATCAAACGAGTCGACGAAACGATTTCGAAAGCTCGATTCAACCTACGGCCAGACATACTGGCCGTATAAAATATATGGACCGTATGTCCAACCGTAGATTCAGTCCAGTAGAGCATACTTCACTGGACCAGATCTACGGCCAGACATACGGACCGTATAAAACATACGGACCGTATGTTGGTCCGTATAAACTGGTCGGGGCTGAAGTTCATTTTTATATAAGGGACCCTTTTCATTTCATTTTCATTCCCACTCCACCTCCACACTTCAAGAAAGCTCTAGAACACTCCAAACACTTCATCCATGAGAAACCACTAGAAATCAAAGATCATCAACAAGAAATCAAGAGAATCAAGTGAAGGAAACCCATTGAAAGTCATCCAAATCAAGAAAACCCCAAGAGAGATAAAATAGGGTTTTGGTGCTAAGGGTGAATCACCATTCCAAGCTTGTTCCTCCATCATCTAAGGTGAGTTTCATGACCTATTCATGTTATTTGAAGTATTATTAAGTTGAAACACATGGATTGTAGAAGAGTACAACAAATGGGTCATCAAATGTGTAGATAGTGTCATTATTGAATGGTAGTTGGATTGAATCATGGAAATGAATATGTTGACATTATAAATGCATTGTAAATGATATTTAGAACATGAAATAAGTATTGGATATGAAAGAATACGACGATGGACTTTTAGTCATGAATATGGAGAATTGAAGTAGAAGTGTGAAATGCGAATTTGTAAATGAATGACGATTGTTGTTAGTGATATTGTGATGATTGTTATGAATGTTGGGAGTTGATATGGAATATGGCGAAAAGTAGTAAACAAAGGAAATGCTCCCAAATTTCTATAGCTCTAGTAAGTATGCTTTCACGACTGTTATATCCCGTATTTTGGACAACGGGACAATCCGAGTTAACTACAATAAGTTAGGGACAAGACTATTCCAGGGTACGAAGTAGAGACTTTTGTTTGTTTTAAAAGTATAAGTGTGCATGACTTTATTGGCATGGAAATATTAAGAAAACATTTGGGTTCAAATTCTATTTTTGGAAAGTAATTAGTGGATGAAAAAGAAAAAAAAAATAAGGGGCCATGTGGCCGGCCACCTTGGTGTGGGCCAAGGGCCACATGGATGGTTATAATATGTGATAAAAGATGACTAATAAGTCATCTTCCTCACTTCAACACTTAGTAGAAAAATCAAGAAGCTTGGAGAAGAGAAAGAAGGAGTATTCGGCCAACACCAAGAAAATCAAGACCAAAAATTAGCCATCAAAAAATTGTTTTCTTCTAGCAAACCCACTAATTGAAGGGTCCTCGTTAACGTGGAGTTGTTGTTTGAAGCAATAGACTACTCGTTTTCATTATTCACCACCTTAGGCAAGTTGTGAAATTGTGAAGAAAGGTAAGTTTTAATCTTGTTTTTATGTGTTATGGACGGCTTATGTATGTCGTAGTAAGCAAATATGGATGAAATTCATGAAATATGCATGATTGAAGTTGAGCCGTGTGTATGGTGTTTGGCCGTGTGTATGTGTGTTGTGTTAAAAGTAATGAATTAATTCTAGTTAGCATGTTTTGATTGTTGTAGTGTGAAGAGAAGAATGAAAATCATGAAGTTAGTATAGAGGGGTGTTGGCCGAATAGGGTCCCCCTTGTGTGGTTAAGAATGAACAAATTCTAGTTAGTATTTTAGTTGTCGTCGCTATGGATTCTATGATGAAAATGAAAGTTTAATGATTCAAATTGATGTTGTGATGGTTACGGGCTGATTTGGAGGTTAAGGTGCTTTTATTGTAATTTTTGTATTTATGAAAATGACATTGTTAATGTGTGGATTATTGGTGTAATTCATGAATTTGGGAGAAAGGAATATGGTTGTGTTGTTCTCGTGTTTGGGCTGATTTTCGGGAGAGATGGAGCCTTGGTTGGGTTGTTTGAAATATTGTGTGAATTGTCCAAAGTGTTCTTGAATATTGTTTGAATGGTTTTGGATTAGTAATCGAATGTATAAACGTTGATATTGGTTTGAATGTAAGTAGTTGAAGTGAGTATAATGGAATATTATGAATGTTGTTGGATGATGTAAAAGAGAGTTACTAATGTTATAATGCATTCGGATTGATTGTTGATGTTGTTAGAATGGTTATTGATGTTGTTGTTGAATTGGCCGAGTTAAATTCTCGTGGTTGTTGTATTTATAGGGAAATGCCGCCCAAATTTCGTAGAATTTGGTGTTCGTTTGGAATTGAATGCCGGATGCTTATAGCTATTGTTTGATATATGTATTGGCGTTATGTAGATCTTGGGGTGCCCGAGACGTGAGGTTTGGATTAGCTTGAGAGCAGACGAGGTATGTAAAGCTCACCCTTTCTTTCTTTTGGCATGTCCTAGTTGTAATTAGGTTATGACACGAGCCTCGGGGTAACTCCACTCTTGAGATCCGAGCTTATATACGTATCTTATTTGCTTCTAAAGATTTACTCTCTTAATGTAGCCTAACTAAGTCACTTATGTTTTCATTTGTTTGGATTTCAAAAAGTTATGTAAAGAATTTTATTCCTAAAAGACTCCGTAACTACGAACGTCCATAACTTACGTAGACGAGCTCCGATCGCCCCGAAACGTTCATAGGAGATTCCATAAGGCATAACATCCCCCAACTTTCATAAGCGGGCTCGGATGGGGTTGGTACCCGTCCGTGGGCCCCGCGACTTTTCTATGTTTGTTTCTAGCGACTTTTGGTAAGGACCTAGTATGATTAACACTTAACTCCCGAGTATGGATTACTTATTTACTCATCGAGTTTATGATAATTATTTTATGCATATGGTTACTCACGACTCTGCTCGTGCATATGATCGTTACATCCTTCGCCGAGTCCCGGGCGGTTATGTTCGTGCGCACTACGATATATTCGGAGTATGATGTGTCCGGTTCGCCGAGCCTCGCTGTAGGGCCGGTTCCGAGTATATTTGGCGTTATGATGTGTTATAGCGTTATGATGTGCTATGTGATATGTCGGGTTCGGAGATATGAAACCTTCTGGAGTATGATGTGTTATGGCGCCAACGTCGGAGGGCGACCATATTCTAAGAGCCTATGCATGATTTGTTTTTTTTAAGTAAATATTTTGACATTTTGCATATTGTATTTATTTTCCGCATCCTTTGTTTCGAATATGATTCTATTACTGTATTTCCTGCTTTGCATACTCAGTACATCTTCCGTACTGACCCCCTTTCTTCGAGGGCTGCGTTTCATGCTCGCGGTACGTACGCCCCGTATTGGTGATCCACCACTTAGGACACCTATTCTCGCTATTTGGGAGTGCTCCTTCGTCCGGAGCCTATATTTTTGTATATATACTTTTCCGTTGCATATGTATATATTCATTCAGGGGTACGGCGGGGCCCTGTCCCGTCATATGATTCTGTTGTTCTGTTTAGAGGTCTGTAGACATGTATGTGGGTTATGATATTTCTGCACAGATATGTTCGCATGTTTTATGTTTGGGCGGTCCTATTCGCCGTGGCAGCCTTGTCAGCTGCATATGCTTATATTGACATGTTGTGTACATTATGACAGCCTCGCCGGCTTTTATGATATATGTTTGCTTTTATGCGATAATCTGAGACTATGTGTGACCATTTGTATTCATGCGAGTTTAGTATGATGACTCTGAGTATCAGGTGCGTATGAGTGTCCAATTCGGACACTAGTCATGGCCTACGGGGTTGGGTCGTTGTCACACCCTTAATCCGATAGGGTGTGATGGGCACCCGACCCTTATTTAGGGCTCGCGAACCCGCGCCTTTTGTAATACACATAATTATACCGGGCCCGCAAAACGTGTCAAAATGCGTAAGGAAAATTTTCAAAGAACATCATACTTTTCGTCTTTTCAAATCAAATAAAATCGTAGTCGTAACGAATTTGTAACATAATGCGTACCGATATATCGGCTTACATAGCCGATTACATAACAAATGCATAAGATAATGCATAATAATACATCGACACGCAGCCGCTCACAAACCCGACATATCACACACACGACACCGTTCGCAAAGTCTCTACCATAACTTCGTACACCATACAAAAGCACTCGACTCGGCAGATTCGAGGAAATGGAGCTCGCCCCAGCCGGAACCTCTTCGAACATCACTTACTCATCCGTGGGTACCGTGGCATGAAACGCGACCCCAGAAGAAAGGGGGGGTCGACGGAATATGTACTGAGTATGCAAAGCCGAAAATACAGAAAGCGAAATCATAACCGAAGTCGGAGTACGAAAAGTGAGCATAATAACCCGAATACCAAAGTACTTACATCCGACATACAAATCACACATAGGGGTTCGTAAGACAAATAGGATAATCATAATGTCAAAATGCTTCGCTTTTGAAAAACATTTCGTCTCGTATATAAAAAAATCAAACATATCATATGAGCCGACATTAACCGAATGCCGAGGGAACGTACGTCCCGATCCATAAATAGTATAATAATGCCGAGGAACGTACGCCCGATCCATATATAACATAATAATGCCGAGGAACGTACGGCCCGATCCATATATAACATAATAATCATAAACATCCGTACTCACCTTTCAGCGAGGGACTTGGTAAATCGAATCATATCGTCATATTATCACATATCATATCACATATCATATCGTATCATCGGATCATCGCATATCATACCATATCACATACGGTCCGTAATGGGACCCCAAGCAGACGAACGTGGTTGCCACTCCATCTGGGCGCCACAACACATCATACTTCGGAAGTTTCATATCTCCGTATCTCCGTCACACATCATATATCGTATCACATCATACTTCGGAAATCACATCATACTTCGAAAATCACATCATACTTCGAATATAACATAGTGCGCGCGAACATAACTGCCCGGATCCCGCGAAGGAAGTAATAACAAGAATGCACGAGCGTAATCGTAGAAAATCATATGCAATGCCAAACATTCACAAAAACTCAATATAATCAAACGACGTTGTTTACAAGCCAAAATGATGGTTCAAAGACTTTCTTCCGAATGTCACTCGGAACATATCAAACCGAACTTCGAAACCATAGTTACGTATTGGAATCATAAGTATACGAATCATTATTTCGTACTCAACCGACAAATATATAATCATATAGAAATTTGGAAGGTAGTCATATGGAATTCTTTCAAAACCATCGAATTGTACGAGAAGAAGATCGCGGGACCCGCGGACGAGCGTCGGCCATCCGGGCCCACCTACGAAAATCATAGTCATCATATGTTACCGAATCATTATTACAAACTCAAAAGATAAGTCCGATCGTACTTGAAATCGGAATAATAGTCATATCATATCCTTTAAAAAAATCGTCGAAGTACATAAGGAAAGTCGCGGGCCCACGGAGGGGTGTCGGCTGCCAAGTCGAGCCCACCCATGAAAATCATAGTCATCATACGTCACGGAATCATTTTTGAGCATATCGAAGCGATCCGGTTCGTCTCCGTGAGTTACGACTTTCGTAGTTTCGGAATCATTTAGGAACAAAACTCTTTTAAAAACCAAACTTTTATGCAACTTTTTGAAAATCAATCATACAAAGACATATAAACCATAGCTTGTCCACATAAGGATGCCAACATCAAAAGTAAATACGACTCATAAACGTGCTCGATTTTTAAGAATAGAATTGTCACGACCCGCCCCCCGTAGGCGTGACTAGTGCCCGAGTTGGGCACCCGTACCCACCTATCAATTATACTCGCATCATGACGAACATAATAGAAACTTATACGCACAAAAAGGCACGACATCGCGCATACATATATATACATATATCATATATACATCCTGAGGATTTACAGAACATAAACACAACTGTACAATGCTACCCACAACCCACGTTTTTGTCTACGCCCCTCTACCGCAAGAAACAATCATATGACGGGATGTGGCCCCGCCGTACCCGAATAAATACATACATATATAACAAAAGAGTTCGTACCAAATCCGGGCTCTGACAGGGAGCTCTCCACAACATTTCGAATAGGGATCCTGTAACCTCGGCGGCTCACCCAAACGAGTATCCGCACCGCGGCATGAGACGCAGCCCCCGAAGAAAAGGGGTCAGTACGGAATATGTACTGAGCATGTAAGGCATGAAATACAGTAAACGAAGCCGTACCAAAATAAAGAATATGGAACATAAGTGCAGTGCCCAAAAGGCTTACCTTTGAACATAGACAATGCATGATCATATCATAAACATAAGTAATCATCATAAACATATACATATACAACTGCGTGTCCCGGCCCTTTAGTGAGGGACTGGGAATAGGATCATCATATGCCATCCTCGCCGCCATCCCCGTCTCATCACACCATCACACCATCATATATATATAGCGTGTCCCGGCCCCTAGGCGAGGGACTCGGTGAATAATGCAACGGAACGTGCACGAACGCGTGTTCCGGCTCCGGACTCGAAAGACATATTGAGCTTTGCACGAAGCGGTAGTGGGAAACCATGTGCATATAAATCATATCAAGGACTCGATGAAATAAGTTAAACGAATTATCATATGAAAGTGGGCAAAAACTATGGACCTTCCCTTTCTTAA
>NW_026715836.1:0-19382 GCF_029784015.1 Lycium ferocissimum | reverse complement strand
CATACCACGTGTGCTAAGCTACCAATGGGTTAATGGAAGAATGAATCCCTGCTTCTTCATTGTGTGACACCCTGAAAAGTTACATTAACTTTTCAATGGAATACCCTTTGACCTTTGGCTGTTTCTTGAAGTTTCAATCAGTGCCATGAGTGATTCGGCAATGCAATTCATGTCTAGGAAAGCAGTTGATTTGGAACAGATAGATTCAAGTAAAAGGGGAAGACAATAAAATTATTAATTTAACTTGTATTCATAGGCCGGCCATTACACTTACCATAAGGTGTCAAGTGTAATTGTGGATATAAAGTTAAACATGAACTTGAGTTCACCTCTTTAAAGGACGAAGGATCAGATAGCTAGCTACTGGCGTAGCGGATGATGTCTGGGGTATTGCGAGTAATAAGATTCTCATGTTAGTAGTGAATTATTTTCGTATGTGATTGAATTCCTATGTGGAGCTCTTGTAAAACCTTAATAGGTATAGCTCTCGATGCTCGCAGGTCGCACGAACTATTTGCCAGTATGACTTACATGTGTTATAGCCATGGTACTGATTTGAGTCTAGTTCACCATGTGCGAAGTGGGAGATGTAGAATATTGGGCTTGGGTCGTGGGTCGCCTATGTGGACAGACCCGACCCAGTTAGGAGAATTAAACCTACAAGAAGGTTTCCCCAAGTCATATTCTCCCCATTATCGTTCCACCACAATACCTTAACAAAAGCCACATCTTTAATACACAGCCTTCGTTCCTTATGAACGATGTAATAAGGTCTAATACATCTCGGGTTAAACTTCTCCTTCTTGTCGAATCTCATCACACCTTTCATGAGTGATATCTTTAAGCATACTTACTCGCCAACCTGGAATTCTAAGTGTCGACGCCGATTGCCGTCATATGATTTCTATCGTCTCTGAGCCACTAACAGCCGTCCCCTGCTTTAACTATCATCAATTGATATCAATCCGAAAGAATCTGACACATAAATTCACTCTCTTCCAGCAGCCAGCTGGTTCTGATCATCTCGCTTAAATCGTCTTATACTCTCTCTTTACTCAACTTGCAACATTCTAGGCACATTATCTCGTGTCGTTTCTTTATCTTTAGTGCAAACTCTTCTATCGTCCCTTTGCTCCAGTCTTGTTCCCAACTTCCCTGTCACAAGTGACGTTGCAATCTTTACGCGAATATACAAAGGTGCTCCAATTAGTCCAACGACTACCTTAGCGTGGCTTCGCTAATCCTTACATTTTATTTTGTCTTCGCCCCTCTTTTCCTACAACTGGTATCGGAATACATCTTTGGTTCGACCACAACCGTGTCCTTTTTGCCCTCGGTACTGATTCCACCTCCGTACTTTTAGCTTAAGTTCTCTTTACCTCTTTTCTCGATGCACCCAAAGTTTCGTAACCATATTATTATTACCGAATCCAAACTTTTTCTCATTAAGCATTTGCTTGGTCTCATCCTTAGCTCATAAATATTCATTGGTAACCTAACCGCTCTTGTACGACTCGTGCGAAGTATATTCAATCGTAGTCACGATCTTTCCTTCTCCTGGTTCATTCTGTCCTATATATCTCGTTCATACTGGAACTCGCTCATCTTATTTTGTCATATTTCCTTCCCTTCCTTTGTTACTTACAAGCTGCACTATCATTAGCGAACAACTCTATTGCCTGCGTCTTAGCTTCTAATCCCGCATAACCATATTTTCCTTCACGACATCTCTGTAAGTTACTCATTGTCTCCTCTTGTTGCATTCTCTCCTTTGTAAGCGTCCACTTTCCAATGTCATATCATTTAAGAGTTCCACAATTCCTGACTTCTACCCTTCTATTGCTGACCTTTAGATCCTACTTACTTGTCTCAGCAAGGGATCTTACCTGTAGCCCAAGCATCCGTATTCACGACATTGTAATGTCGACTGCCTTTACCTTACACTTGCATCCCTCGCACTCGCTCCCCCCCTTTAGGGGTGCACTTATATTATTACCCGATCATACCTTGCCCTATGTCCGTATTTCCAATCTTAATTAGGCGGCACTTTTATTCCGACATTTTGATTCCCTTGCCGTTCATCTACGCACTTCTTTCTTTTCCAACTATCATTGTATTAGAGCTTTCCAAACTTAACCTGTAGCGAAAATAGCATCCGCTTGCCTTGTAACATTTGTGCCATTTATACTTGAACCTCGTTGCCTTGTCCAGTTAATGCCTCCCCTATACCGGCACGTTGGTTGCCGGAATGCACATATCCGCTGATATAGGCATGTAGGGGATATCATGTACGTACGCTTTCATATAATTATTACCATCCCGCTTACAAAAAATTTCCAACCGCTATTCCAACTCGCCCTAATTCTGGAGCTGTGATGCACCTTCTTTCTCTTTACCGGTCTAATCCGCCCTATACTACGCGACCTCTTAAGGTTTCTGCCCATTTTGCAGACTCTAATTCTTCTCGGATCAATCTAGCTTCTCATTTGCTTCTTACGTCTGAATTTGTAAGACTTTCAGAAAACTTCCCAGGGGGTCACCCATCCTAAAATTGCTCTAACTATAGCACGCTTAACTTTGGAATTCTGATAGAATATGATGCTTTAATGTTGATATGATCGCGTCCACTTCATCGCATGACCTCCGTCACGTAAATCTGGGGTAAATTGAAGCCTTTACAGATTTCAATGCGCCCTCATAACACAATTACTATTTTAGCTCTCCTTTGGTCCTCAGTATTCGCTTTTCACCCGTGGATATGATTACTTTTCATCCTAGACTTCCAGATCCCCGATGGCAATGAACTCACTTTGATCGTCATACTCGTAAATACTTGGTTATCGGCCTTTGGATTCCGTTCTCATTTTTCCTCGTTCTTCGTCCGTTCTGTATCCGAGTCTTTTACCGTCCCGTCACTTATAGCACTTGTATCCTTGGCTACACATGTCATGATCTCTTACTATACTGTTATTTCGCTCTCTTCTTATTCCCTCCTTCCGATTCCCCTCTCCTTTCTTATGCTTACTATCATTTCCATCGTTATGTAACCCTTATTCCAGGCTTTTCTTACAGAACTTGATAAGCCTTCCTCATTCGTTCTATAGCTCACTTTTCCGTTTCACACTTTCCTTTATATTCTAGCTACCTAGGTCATATCATAGCTTTGGCCACCTTCTCACTAGGCTTTACTCATTTCCTAACAATCCTCATTATACTCACACTATCTCATTCGTATTCGATCTCATAGTATAACACTTCTTAACCTTTTACCCTTCCTGATCAACTTTATCCTTAATACCTCACAACTGTCTTATCGATACATTCATATACATCGCAATTCTTTTCCTCTGTACTCTTGTCTTAATCACACCATTACTTCTTTCAATTATAAACTCATCATATTTTTCTCCGGCTTATCGATTCAGTCAGTGCCTTATTATAACACTCTATCAAAATTTACTGGCCTTTTCTAAATCGTCTCTTAGCATCACAAGCCCTTTCCAATTTCTTTTTACCATATCAACATCGACCTTATAATTATTATTATCCCCAATTCAACAATTAACTTCTTTCTCGGTGTCGGCAAAGACTCGTAGCTTAGTCGAATCTTATCATTACTATTGGCACGACCTTCCAAGACATATTATAACCCTATATCTCATTCTTTCTTTATTTCCAGAAAATTTTTGGCAGAGTTTCCTCTATAATTGTTACCATCTCAAAACCTGTACACAGGGAATACCAACAATGCCTCATGGGGCCAACGTATATATATACATATCATATCGTATCACAGCCACACAGGGCTCCCAATATCATCAATAGCATAAAATAAGGAACATGCCTCGTATGCCCAACTCAAACTGCACCTGTTACACTTTCTTACTTACTTTCCCTTTTTGGTCTTCAACTTGTGTTTCAATCGCACTTCGATATCTCACCTGACATATATCTTTCATACCTTTGCTTACCTGCGTGCTTTGCAACTTCCAGCATCATTAATCACTTTCTTCCGTCGATGGCATTCTCCTGCTGAAATCAAAGGTCAGTGTCGGGAATCTCATTTCCTATGACTTGGTTCTACAAAGACGATCTAAGAAGTGAAAGAAGAGTAACCACCATAGATGCCCCGTAGCCTCCTGTTTATAAATGTGGCGCGCTTCACACCATAAACAGGACTCTACTGGACACGACTTTGTAGACAACCCCTAGGACGAACCGCTCTGATACCAATTTGTCACACCCTAACCTGATAGGATGTGATGGGCACCAGACCCTTACTTAGGACCGAGCGAACCCGCTGACTCTCGTGATACTCATAATCATACTGGGCCCGCAAAACATGACATAAGTACATAATGAAAGTTTTTCAGAAAACAACATGCTTAATCAAATAGAGTCTATAACATATGAAACTTGTCACGTAACGCATAATACTACATCGGCTTACATAGCCGCTTACAAAACCGACATCTTATATACACGACACTGTCTGCAAAGTCTCTAACATAACTCCAGATGCCATAACAAGCACTCTGACTCGGCAGCACTCCGGGAGGAAGTGGAGCTTGCCAATCCAGCTGGGACATCTTCTACTAACATCTCCTACTCATCTGGGTGCACCTGCGTGGCATGAAACGCAGCCCCCGAAGAAAGGGGGTCAGTACGGAATATGTACTGAGTATGTAAAGCATGAAATACAGTAAACCGGATCATACTGAATAAGGAGTACAGAAAATCATAAGACTTGCCTTTGAAACATAAATCATGCGTGTCAACATCATGTCAAATTCGTTATAGAACTGAGAAATATACTTAGAAAATCATCTTGTACACATGTATAGATATAACGTGCCCCGGCCCTCTAGTGAGGGACGCGGTGAATGAAGTCATCATATGACATCATGGCCACCTCCCCCATATCATCATATCATCATATATATATATATAACGTGCCCCGACCCTCTAGTGAGGGACGCGGTGAATAATGCAGTGGAGTTGCACGAATACATGCCTTGGCCTGGGACGCAGTGAAGGACATATTGAGGCTGGCACGAGCAGAGTAGTAAGAAACCAAATGCACATAAATCATCATCACAGACTCAATGAATAAGTGAGTAGCCGACGCTCGAGAATCAAAACGGAAATCATGTTAAGTTCTTTCAAAAACAAGTCATTAGGACTATACGAAGGTAAATCTTGGGGACCACGAATATGTATCAAACCAATCCGGTCCCGCCTATGAAAGATCAAGTCATTATACGTTAGAGAGTCACTTACAAGAATATCAAAGCAATCCAGTTTTGTCTATGAAAGTTACGGACATTTTTAGACATTAAACCCTTTTGAGGCAAAACTTTTTATGCAACATTTTAAATCCAACCATATCAAAGACATAAAGGCTATAGCTTGACCATATTAAGGATTCCAACATCAAGAAGCAAATATGAATCATACCCATGCTCGGAACTTAAGAATGGAGTTACCTCGAGGCTCGTGTCATAGCCTAATTACAACTAGGACATGCCAAAAGAAAGAAAGGTGAGCTTCACATACCTCGCCCGCCTCCTACACTAATCTGAATTTAAGTCTTGGCTTCTCGGAATCTACAACGACGTCATTAAGCATCAACCATTAGTTATAAGCACCGAAGGATTCAATTCCAAACCATCATTTTATCTATAGAAATTTGGGCAGCATTTCCCCTATAAATTCATCAACCCCGAGAATTCAACTCGGCCAAAGTCATTAACAACAATACCAACAACCTTATAAATAACATTAATAATAAATTCAAAGCGCATTCTAACACTAACAACTCTTCTCCACACATTCGTCAACATTCCAATTATGTTCGATTCAACTACATACATTCAAGCCAACCTCAACGCTTACACATTCAAATATTAATCCGAAACCATTCAAACAAGATTCAAAAACATTTCAAACAATCCGCAAAATATTCAAATTAACCCATCCAACATACAAGGCAACCCGAAACCTTCCAAGTCCAAGAAAACATCAACAACACATTTCTTTTCTTCCCAATTCATAAGCTACACCAACAATTCAACCATTGACAACATTATTATCGTAAATACAAGAAACTATATTTGATTCACATTGGCTTCCAAAAACAGCCCACACACGGCTTTGGCAATTTTTCCAACATCAACACACACGACTCTTATACACACCTACACATCACAACATGTTCAAACCTGTTATACCTCGCGTTTTGTACATTTGGACATTTCGAGTTAATTGCGGAAAGTTAGGGACAAGACTATTTCGGGGCATGAAGTCGAGCCTTCTAACTACGATTTGATTCTAGGGCATGAGTTGCTTGTAGGTATTATTGGTATGGAATATTAAAGAAACATTTGGGGTCAAATTCCATTTTTGGAAAGTATTCTAATTTTGGAAAGGAAATTAGTTCATGAAAAAAAAAAAAAAGGAGAAAATAAGGGCCATGTGGCCGGCCACCTTATGTGGGCCATGGCCACATGGTTGGCTAAAATGTGGAGTTAAAAAGATGACTTGGTCATCTTATTCCTCACTTCACACCAAGAAATTTCAAGAAGTTTTGAGAAGGAGAAGAGCCAAGCAACTACACGGCCATGAGCATGGAAAATTGAAGTCCAAGAATTGATCACCAAAAAATAATTTCTCCTAGTTTTCCTACCAATTGAAAGGTGCTCTTTAACGTGAGATAGTTGTTGAAACAAACAAAACGCTTATTCTTGCAAAATCTACTCCTAGCCGTGTGGAAAAGTTGGGGGAAGAAGGTATGCTTTAATCTTCTCTTTTATATGTTATGCATAGTTTATGTGTGTTGTAGCATGCAAATATGAATAAAATTCATGAAAATAGGGAAGTTGAAGTTGTAGCCGTGTGGGTGTGTGGTTGGCCGTGCATGTGTGTGTGATGTTAAGGTGATGAATTAAGTGAATTTAGCATGTTTGTGTGTTGTTGTAATGTGTAGAAAATGAATGAAATCATGGAAGATATATGTGTAGGTGTTGGCCGAAAATAGGGGCTGTTTGTTATCCAAGAAATGAAGTGATGTTATCTAGTATTTTGACTGTCGTCGTTATGAATTCTATGAGGTAAAATGAAGTTTAATGAATCAAATTGAAGTTGTGATGGTTGTAGGCTGATTTGGAAGCCAATGTAACTCTTATGTGAACTTTATATTTAGGATGATTACATTGTTAATATATAGATTGTTGATGTAGTTTATGAGTTTTGGAAGAAGAAATTATGTTAGTGTTGTGTTCGGGTTTGGGGAGCATTTTGGGTAAGTTGGCACATTGGTTGGGTTGTTGGGAATATTGTGCGGATTGTTTAAAGGGTTCTTGAATATTGTTAGAATGGTTCGGATCAGTAATCGAATGTATGAATGTTGATATTGGTTTGAATATAAGTAGTTGAAATAAGTATAATGGAATATTGTGAATGTTGTTGAATTATGTAAAAAGGGATACTAATGTTAGAATGCGTTTTGAATGAATGGTTGATGTTGTTAGAATGTTTGTTGGTATTGTTATTGGTGAGATTGGCCGAGTTTAATTCTCGTGGTGGTGCATTTATAGGGGAAGTGCTGCCGAAATTTCTGTAGAATTTGGTGTGCGCTTGGAATCGGGTTTCCAAATGCCTTTAGCTAATATTTGATGTTTAATGACGTATTGTAGATCTTGGGAAGTCTGCGACGTAAATTTGGATTAGCTTGAAGATCAGGCGAGGTATTCAAGGCTTACCCTTTTTTCTTCATTGGCATGTCTTAGATACGATTAGGTTATGATAAGTTACGAATCTCGAGGCGATTCCATTCCTGTGATCCGAGCAACCATATGAGTTTATTCACTTCTTGGTGTTCGCAAGTCAATTTAGTTAGACTATGATTCTTATTTTTTGTAAGATTGAATTTTAAGAGTTGCACAAAAAGATTTTTGTTGTAAAAGGTTCTGTAACTACGAACGTCCATAACTTTCACAGAAAGGCTCGGATCGCCTCAAAACCGCTCGTAAAAGATCTTAAGGCGTATAAGGTTACCAACTTTCATAGGCGGGCCCGGGTTGGTCGATGCACACCCGTGGTCCCCGAGATTTTCGTTTGTATAGTCCTGGTGACTTTTTTTTGAAAGAACTTAACCTAGTTATCGTTTTCGCGCTCGAGCGTCGCTTACTTATTCATCTGTGGAGTCAGTCCCAATGATATATATGTATGACTATGGTTCCTACGGTTCCGTGATATGCTTAAGATATTTGATACGTTCCCGAATGTCGTCCGAAAGGTATTTGACATGACTAAGTTCCGACTTTTAAACGATAACTTGTCTTGATTGTTCCTTTACATTTTTGAAAAATGTTTTTAAAATTGCATATAGTTTCTCACGACTCTGCTCGTGCACACCATTGTTACTTCCTTCGCTGAGTCCCGGGGCCAGTTGTTATCGTGCGCGTTATGTTATATTTTCGGAGTATGATGTGTCCGGTTCGCCGAGCCCCTTTGGCCGGGAACTGTGGATAATGGTGTTATGATGTGTCCGGTACGCCACGCCCCTCTTGGCCGGGTACCATGGTATATGTGATATGCTGTGTGACGGGGATACGGAGATACAAAAACTTCTGGAGTATTGTCACGACCCAACTAGGGCCGCGACGGGTACCCGATACTTGTACCGAGCACCCCTCACCTCATATCGTACTCTTACTACTAAGTGGGCCATTTAAATTCTTATTGTTGCCATTTCATTAATTTCTACTATCACAACGACATCATAGTGAAAATACATAGCTTTGCTATCTTAATATACATCGGGGGGAACCGTTCGTAAATACAAAACATCCGACCATACATGATTGCCTACGAGCCTCTAAACAACATACATATGATAACAGAGAGGACCGAGTTATGTTGTGCCCGGATATATACACAAAAAGCAGTACCAATAAGCTATGGCTCCGGAGCAACTGGAGCACTTCAATGAACCGCTGGAGAGCTCCTAAGAGTCAAGTCCTTCAGTCTGCTTACCTGCGCGGCATGGACGCAGCGTCCACAAGAAGGGACGTCAGTACGATAATGTACCGAGTATGTAAGGCATAAATCATAACGTGATAGCAAAGGTGAAACAAGAACAATAATACAAGAAAACATAACCAGAGGCGTAAATAAAATCATGGCTGTAGCTGTCTGCCCCAGAGGGCGGAATCATGCATGCTTACCTTTATCTCTACGTACATACATACATAATCTGTCTACATTACATAGGGCATCATAGCCTGCCTGAGTCACATAATATTATTAGCCCGCGTCCGGGCCTCCCGCGTCCGGGGTAAATATCTCGTGCCGCCCACTAGTGGTGGTCGTGCCCGGCCCTCTAGGACCAGTATATACATCGCAGTCCGCATAAGCGGTGACATGCCCGGCCATCTAGGCGCGGTATAATCATCCAATGGCTGCCGCCGTAGCGGTGACATGCCGCCGTATAGGCACTGGTGATAGCAGCGACCTTAACTTAAGCATGCATAAGAGCCCAAGTAAAAGCTATACTTTATCGGAGTGACGTAAGGTCGGAACCCTCCGATCGCTTTATGGAGTAATCATGGTCGCTTTGTCTCACCTTGAAGGGACGATAATTATAAGGCGAGACTATCAACATAGAACATGTCGTAGCATATCGGGTTATAGACATAGCATAGCTGACATTGTAGAATCGTAGTATTCATAGGATCATAGCATTCATAGGATCACAGTCTTCATAGGATCGTAGTCGACATGGGATCATAGTCATTGCTTTAGTCATTAAGATTTTTAATATTGTAAAACTGGGTTTTTGAAGGAAAAGAATATTTTGGAAAACATTTGTAACCTTTTTAGAGAAGAAAATCATGCATTGGGGTTGAGGGCTTAGTTAAAACAATTCTGATTTAGTAGTCGGAATAATATCCAAAAGTTTCCTTTAACTATAGAATGAAAATAAGTCAAATGAAACCATAGGAGGAATTTAGAGAATAGTGGGCCCACCTCGAGTCAAATGAGGCGGCACACCAAATCTACGTATATTATAATTCATGGCGTCACTTGTGAGAATCTTAGAGTAATCGAATCCTATTTGGATAAGTTCGGGATGTTTAAGAAGCTTTTCCAACATTTTATGCAAGTTCTAATTCAATTCTACTGAATGAATAGTAGTTAATTTCAATCTCGGATTTCTAGAGTTAGGGAAGTCCCCGAGACACGAATTCAAGCCTATTACATCTAAGACATGCCAAAGAAAGAAAGTGAAGCCTTACATACCTCGTTTTGCTCCTTATGCTACTCCAAATTCAAGTCGCAAATCCGCCAGAATCTACAAATTGGTCATGTTTACCAAACATGATTAGTGCCTTTAGTATTGAATTCTTAAGATAATACTTGGCTACCGAAATTCCGGCAGCACTTCCCCTATAATTACGCCATCCCGCCAAGTTCAACTTGGCCAATTCCAATCATCAACAATCCCGGGAATTCAACCCGGCCAAATTAACAACAACAATGCCAATATTCATATTAACAATCTCAATAACCAAACCAAAGTACATTCTAGCAATTTAGTCAACATATCACTTCCTTCAAGACCTTCCAACTTCCATAATAGCAATAACAACTTAATAATTTACATATTACGACATCATGCTAACAACATCATATTCCATCCATGCAAGAATATCACATTCTACTTACATAAACTTCCACCACAAGCTTCCAACTACTACAATTTCACTAAACTCATTAGACTTTTATTTGCAACATAAAAGCTAGCATACAACAACCCATATACTAAATAATATTTGGCAACCAATCCTTCATGATTCACTATATATACACGGCCTTACATATGATGCACAACTCACGGCCAACACCTACATATGCATATTCTTCTTAAATTTTCCATCCTTTTCCATGCATAACAACAACAACCAACACACAACATATAACACACACACACGGCCTAGTCCCACAAGCCACGGCCATACACACATATACTACCATCGCATGAATTTCATCCATTTTCATTCACCACAACATGCACAAGCATCCATAACATAAAAAGGAAATGAATTCTTACCTTCTTCCTTGATTCTCCAATTTGCTAGGATTTCCCACTTATATGAACATATGTTTTTCTTGCTCCAATAGCAACTCTACTTTGTTAAAGACCCTTGATATGGTGTTTGGATGGAAGAGAATAATTTTTGGAAGAAAATTATCCAAGGTTCTTGCTTGGTATTGCTATGGCCGAATGGCCTAGTAAGTTTTCTCCTCTCTTTCTTGGTCTTTAATTTCTTGAAATTTCTAGAGAGTTGTGGGGAAATAAGATGACTTAGTCATCTTATATTAATTCATGTGATAAATTAATTTGGATGGGCTTGGGCCAACCACTCATGGCCGGCCACCCCTAGGTTCTTGGGCCTCATTTCCTTTGATTTTTATTGAGCCCAATTAGCTTCCAATCATGTTTTATAATTTCCGAAACTAATTTTCGATATTCCAAATTTACCCTTCGTCTTCCTCCATAGTTCCACGAGGCTTATTTCGAATTTCCCTTTATGCCTTTGACCTTTCTCAATACTTCCGCTTCATAAATCGTTCATATGCTTATAAAAAATAAAAATGCGGCCTTGCTTGTCGTCCTCCCGCGATTGTCTCGAATCATCCGCTTGCACAAAAATGCGGGATATAACAAGTATGATGTGTTATGGCGCCAATGTCAGGAGGGCGACCATATTCTAAGAGCCTATGCATGATTTGCATTTTACTCAGTAAGCATTTGATATTCTGATATTGCATTTATTTTACGTACTTTGATCCAACCTATGATTCGTTTACTATATTCCATGCCTTGTATGCCCGAACATATTCGTGAATAAAATTTCTTCGGGGTCGTTTCATGCCGAGGAGCACAGTACACGCTTTAGAGATCCGTCGACCTAGGATATCTCGTCGCTTGAAGTGCTAATCCGTAGCCTACACTTTTTAACCGACATCTTGTTATATGTATATATGTTTGTTCACGGGAAAAGGAAACTCCCCATATGCTTATAAGATGACTCTTAGAGGTCTGTAGACATATACGTGTGGGTTATGGGTAATTACTGTTTCCTTATGTCTGTGTGATCTGTGTTATATCCCGCATTTTTGTACATCGGAACAATCCGGATTAATTATGATAAGTTAAGGACAAAACTATTTCGGGATACAAAGTCGGGATTTTTGACCTTCGATTTTATTTTGAGACATAAGTTGTGCATGAATTTGTTGGTATGGAACAATTAGGAAAATTTAGGACCAAAATTGGAAATTATGGAAGTTGAAAATCATCCATTTTTCCATGTTGTAGCCGTGTGGCTCTAAGAAGGCCCACACATTTTGTGGACAATTTTAATTGGTCCAACACATTAGTGTGGGCCAAGGGACACTGTGCACTTCATATTATAAGCTTAAAAGATGATCAACTCATCTATACTCATTGTTCAACACTTAGAAAAAAAGACCAAGGAGTTGAAGAACCAAAGAGGCTCTCGCCAAGGAGCCCAAAAATCAAGATCATTTCTAGCCATTCCAAAATTATTCCTTTGATGCAAACCCACTATTTTGAGGTCCCTAAGTAGCGTGGAAGTGTTGTTGGAGCATCCAACCATTCGTTGTGTCAATTGCAAACCCTAGCCTCGTAGTGTGGAGTCAGTTGAAGAAAGGTAAGAGTTGATCATGTTTTTATATGTTATAAAGGTTGTATGCATGTTGTAGTATGTTAAAATGGATGAATATCATGAAAATAGTATGTTGGAAGTGAGTTGTGTGCATGGTGTGCTAGCCGTGCAAGTGGGTGTGTTTTGTGTTGTGTTTAAGCTATGAATTAAAGCTAGTTAGCATGTTGTGATCATTGTAGAGTGAAATGATTGAGAATCATCCATATTTGTATATGTGTAGTGTTGGCCGAAAATGGGTCATGTTATGTGACGAAGAACGCATTAATATCGCTTAATGTTTTAGTGGTTGTCGTAATGAATTCTATGTTGAAATGAATGCTTTAATGACTCTAGAATTGATGTTGTAATTGTATGGGCTGATTTGAAGATTATTGTGTATTTAATGTAATTTGTATATTGATGAGAACAGCATTGTTAGAATGTGAATTGTGATGCAAATCATGATTTGAAAATGGGGAATGTGTTAAAGTGTATTCTACGGTTTGGGGATTGCTTTCGGGTGACTTGGAGAAATTGTTTGGATTGTTTGAAATGTTGTATGAATTGTTTGGAATGTCTTTAAATATTGTTGGTAATGGGTTCGGGTTAGTATTTGAATGTATAAGCGTTGATGTTGGCTTGAAGGTAAGCCGTTGAATTGAATATATTGAATGTTGTTGAATGATGGAAAAGAGAGTTATTAATGTTATATTGTCTTCCCATTGGTTATTGATGTTGCTAGGTTGGTTTTTGTTGTTGTTGTTGATTGATTTGGCCGAGTTAAATTCTCGGGGTGGCCTATTCTGAGGGGAAATCTCAGCCTCAAATTTCTATAGAATTAAGGGCTAAATTGGAATTAAATGCCCAAAATGTCTATAGCTAATGTTTGGCATATTATGAATTATTTGTAGACCTTGGGTAGCCCGAGACGTAGGTTGGATTTAGCTTGAGTTGGATTATATTGGAGAGCGTTTGAGGTATGTAAAGCTCCATTCTTTCTTCCTTGGCATGCCTTAGTTACAAATAGGCTATGACACGAGCCTCGAGGAAATTCTAATCTCGCAATCCGAGAATGTTTATGACTCCTATTCGTTTCTTGGAAATTCGTATGTTGGTATGATGAAATCTTGGCCTTCATGCCTTTGAAATATTTGATTTTCAACTTTTGCACAAAAAGTTTGGCTTTTAAAAAAGTTCCGTAACTACGAACGCTCATATCTTTCACAGAAAGGCTCGGATTGCCTCGATATGCTCGTAGACGATTGTATGATGTATGATAAGTATGATTTTCATAGGCGGTCCCGTCTCGGGTCAACACCCGTCCGTGGGTCCCGCGACACTTCTTTTTGTAATCCTGACGACTTTTGAAAGAATTTGATTTGGTTATTATTTCGATTTCTAAGTATGATCATTTTACTTATCATTGGAGTCTATTATGATGATTTTATGCATATGTCTACTCACGACTCTGCTCGTGCATTCTGTTGTATCTTTCGCCGAGTCCCGGGCCGGTTCTGTTGTCGTGCGCACTTTGTTATACTCCGGTGTTATGTTGTGTTATGGTTCGCCGAGCCCCTCGCTCGAGGGCCGAGTTTCACTTATATTTGGTGTTATGCTGTGTATGGCGTTATCCGTGTATGATATGTGACGGGGGATACGGAGATTTGAAACCTTCGGTGTTATGTTTGTTGCGCGCATCGACAAAGTGCGACCATATTTCCTGTGCCCTATGCATGATTCGTATTTTGAAAGTAAAATTTTGATATTTTGAAAATGCATTTACTTTCTGTACCTCTATTTCGATTATGACTCAGATTTGTATACTATATTTTACGCTTTTTGCATACTCAAGACATATTTAAATGCCGACCCCCTTTTCGGGGCCGCGTTTCACGCTCGCAGTGGAACGCACGATTTGTGATCCACCCGTTTAGGACACCCTCTTCCGTCGTTTGGAGTGCTCCCCTTATTCCGGAGCCACATTTTGGTATATATTCGTTCGTTGCATTTGTATATATTTGTTCGAAGGTACGGCGGGGCCCCCGTCCCGTCATATGATTCGTTGTCTTGTTTAGAGGTCTATGGACATGTATGTAAGTTATGCCCATTCTGCATGCTTGTGTTTGTATGTTACTTGTTCTGGGCGATCCCATTCGCCGTGGCAGCCTCGTCGGCTTGCATTTATATATATTTGGGTCCGTTGCGCCATTTTATAGTCTCGCCGGCTTTTGATATATATTCGGTTGTGTTTGAGATGTGTTTGCGACAGTTTGATATTTGTGTCTGTATAAACCATCTGTTTGCAACCCGGATTTGTGATCGTGTTTGGGTGCCCAATTCGGGCACTAGTCACGGCCTACGGGGTTGGGTCGTGACAATCTGTGCTTCGGACATCCCCCGTATGATGATAGCCTTTCTGACTTATGTCCGCTGGATGCTGTGACCGCGGAATGTATATATATATGTATATGTATTTGTTACAGCCACGGGGCGACATGTCGCTATTCTGTAAGTATAAGATCTGATTATGTCAATTATAGTATGATGTTTGAACTCTGTATATGTATAATCTGTCTGTACGTTGATTATGGTTAGCTGGTACGTCTGGGTGCCCAGCTCGGGCACCAGTCACGGCCTACGGGGTTGGGTCGTGACAAAACCATTCACAACAACATCAACCAAACACTAAATAACATTAATTCATCATTCCTACACTACACAATACATACACGGCCACAATAACAACACCATATTTTCTTGAGCTTCATTCATTTCCACACTCCACGATATACACAAACCATGCATAACACATGAAAATAAGGATTTAATCTTACCTCCTCCACCCAACTTTTCCGACGGTTAGGATGCAAAATGTCATGAATGAAGGTTGTGTTTGCTCCAACAACTACTCCACGTTGAGGGCCTTCGATTAGTAGAAAAGCTAGAAGAAAAGAATTTTTCGTGATCAATATCTCTTGGCTCTTTCTCGGTTTGAACATGGCCGAATGGCCTTTCATTGTTTTTCTCCATATTTCTTGAACTTTCTAGGCATAGAAATGGTGAAGATGATTTAATTATCATCTTAGCCCCTTATATAATTAATACATGTGGCCTATGGCCCACATCCTCCTTGACGACACATGTTGCTATTTTTCATGAAATTTTTTCCAACTTCCCATAATTCATTTTTTGTCCCATATTTCATGAAATATTAGTTCCATAATTCCACTTTTAACCCCAAATTTTCCTTAATATTTCCATCCAATGAAATCATAAGCGACTTTGTGCATTAAAACAAAATCGAAAAATAGCCTTGTCCATAACTAGTCGCAACCAACTTAAAATATTCCGACGTACAAAATATGGGATATAACATGTGGCCCAGGTAGTAACTACTTTATAGGAAAGGGGGAGCGATGGAATAGACTATTGTGGTAGCCGAAAGGTCGGATTCCCCTGCTACAAACCAATACCTTGCTCCTTATACAGGAGCAGCTCTTTCATAATATTTTATGTATCGTGAATGACACACTTTAATCATTTATGATGATCCCTCCAAACAAGCACAACTTATCGCCAAATCTCTCTTCTATTACGAAGCTGCCCGGTCGTGAAGCTTATCCAGGAGATCTTTTTTATTTGCATCCACACCTTTTGGAAAGACCACCCTTCCTTATTATAGGAATAACTTCCCACCTCTGCAGACATGTGAAGTAATTCCCGGGTGGGGGTCATGAAGGCAGTTGTCGTTCTTCTGTAAAAGCAAGAGAGTAGGAAAGTCGCCTTTTCTCTAAGGATAAATCGCTAAATATCCCTGCTCTATGTTCTTAAACCTCTTGTCTTTTACCAACTAAAACCACTAGTGGGGAAGCCGGTCTCTCGTCTATGGAATGGACAACACCTATACCCGATTCCTAAACTCCAGCTCCTGCTCATGAAAGTGAAGATTTTGATGTCCACACGGGCCGGGATCCCGATGAGTGGGACTCGCCCTTTCTTTACACTTTCAATCTCTTTGAGAAGTTGGTTCTGAAGGATCAAATATGTCATGGCTTGGGGAGTCATTAAAAGCAAGACTTTCGGTTGAGAAGGTGAAGTACCTGGCTTCCTATAAGTCTAAGAGCTCGATCTCTCAGGCCTTAAGAGTTGAGAATCAAGCTAGAGCATTAAGAACTCAACATCAGCAAATCAGTCATAATCGAACGGAGAAATTGGGCCTTGATATTATGTAAAAGCCTATCATTCGTACAAGAGGCGACCTTGAAGCGGGAGATGGTATAGTAGACTTAGGGTGAAGTTACCTGGGAGTTATGAAAGCCAGAGATTAAGACTTCGATTTTGTTTCCTATTCCTCATTAGTGGGGCATAATAGCTCGAAGTTAGCATCAGGAAAGAACCCTAAGCCAGAAGCCGTAAAAAGACATAAACTTCTTCTTGCCATAAATTAGTCCTTAGAATTAGAATGAAGTAAAGGATTGAATGAATTGAAGTTGACTTTTAAATGTACCTGTAAGCCATACTAGAAGTATGGGATTGAAAAAATGGTAGTCTTTTACTTCACACATAGAGAAGAACCCGAGCAAAATGACTCTTGCTATATAGTTAGACAGGGTAAAGAAACTTAGTAGCTTTAGAAGATTAGACCGAAATTTCATTTTCTATTAATCTTTTAGTGCAACTGAGCTAGCAACTATGAAATCTTAGCTTCAAGCGCGAAGAAGTTTCTTATTTATTATTAAAGTTACAGGGTGATGATCCACTTCGCTCTATTACCGGAATGGAAATCTATTTGGACAAAGATGGTAAAGGTGGGCGGTCCATTGATATGAAAAACAATTATGAGGGCATACGGGTCAGCCCTCCAAATGGAATTAAGGAAGGAAAAACAAAGACTATGTTATATTAGAGATATCAAAGTGGACCCCTTGTCAGATAGATGGTTAAAACAAAGAATAAGGAAAAGAGAAGCAACTATGTATGGCCTGCCCGTCTATGCAATCCATTCTTTTATCTCTGTGAAGAAAGAAAAGTCATCCCTTTTAAGGGATGAATGGAGTTGGAAGAAAGGATGATTATTTGTCCAACAATGTGTTGTTCTCTTCTTTCCTGCTACTCAATAGGAGAACAAGGGAGAGCAATCAGTTGTCGCTGATGCGATAATGATTTTCAACAGCATTGGAATCAGTAGCTACAGTTGCTGTAGTTGCAGCACGCAGTTTCTTTGAACATTTTTAGCTATGCTCTCTGCTTCTGTCGTCTTCCACCATTCGCACTTTGAGCAAACTTTCATTCTGATAGTTGGCGGTAGACCACCATGCTGTCGTTCAAGGTCTCGTTCGCTGTCGTTATTAGATTTCCTTCCCTTGGATAAGGGAATGGGTTCAGTGGGATTCTTGACAGGACAGCCTTTGCGTTATTACGGCTCTTGGTCACTTTTCGGCCTGTCACACCATTATCAGGTATGGTTGGCAGTGAAGAAGTGCTACCCGCAGAGGGCCACCCCTCTTTATGACAATGCTCTCCTTGGCGATATGCTTATCGCCGATGGGTTGGTAGCCAGAGAGTATTGCCTCTTATTAGAAAAGACTTGGAGTTAGTATTTCTCTGTCTAAATCCATTATTTCAGAGAATGGAACTCACGAGTTCGCGAAGAGGTGCTGGAGTAAAGACATGTAAAAACGATTTACAATATCTCTTCGTGCTTTAACAGGACGTAGGTCCACCATTGGTTTGTGATAGCTGGATTGTAAATATCTCATCTAAAAGATTTCTCTTTTACAACCTTAGTCGGTGCAGGGTATCGCCTTCGGTCTCGCTTGATGTCAATCAAAACAAAGTGATGGGAAGGAATGAAAGCATTCGACTATTGCATGATCCCTGTTTAACCAGAAATGAAACCTCTCAAGCCATGGAAAGATTGACCATCGTGGTCATTTCAGAGTTAGGACAGAAAGAGGGAAAGAGTGACTACTCGATAGAAAAGGAGCTTCCCCTATGAATAAGAAAAAGGGACTACCCTTCTTTCTTATGCCAAGGAAGGAAAGCACTGTAGAACTAGCATAGCGGTTGGGGAGAAGCAATCAGACATCAATCTAATGAAGTGAAAAAGTAGCTATTGGCGAAGGGAGCGAGGTCGATACTAGTCACTTGGAAGAGGAGGAAGCGAAAACCCTGACACGCTTAACAAGAAAGTTAACTTGTTAGAGGCGGGGCTCTTTACCGTCAACCAAACGATAGATAAGGATGAATAAAATCTAGCAAGCACTCTTCTCAAGTACCATTGTGGTTATCAATCCCCTCAAGGTAACATGAGTGTGGTGCTCGGCAACGAAAGAGAGCCGTAAGGATAAAATAGTTTGGCTCTCGTGCCTCCCTCTTGTAAGAACTAGTGAGCTTTGAATAATTCCGCAGCTCCGCCTTATCTCTTATTCCTTCCTCGCCTATTTCCACCCTTTTTAGAGCCAAACGACACCTTCAAAAATCAAGCCAATACTGTAACAAAGACATTCTCCTTATCTTTCTTCTTCTCAAATTACGAGAAGAGATTTTGGGGGGGAGTGGGTGGGCGGGGAAATACAAATGCCGGGGGGCTTGCTTGAAAAAAAACCCCGTTTGCCACCGATAGAAAGGGATGAAAGTGACCTAGGG
>NW_026715835.1:0-19546 GCF_029784015.1 Lycium ferocissimum | reverse complement strand
GCATACTTGCATGAGTTTCATTCATTTTTCACATGCTAAAATACACACACAACCCATCCATAACACCAACCAAACACTAGATAACATTAGTTCATCACTTCCATATTCTCTACATATACACGTACCACACTTAACACATGCATAACTTCATAAGTTTCATTCATTTCCGCACTCTACCACATCCACAAACCATGCATAACGTATATAAAATAAGATTGAACCATACCTTGTTCCTTCACTTCTTCCACCACTCGGCTAGGTTGATGAATTGCAACTACGAACGGTTTTCTTCCTCCAACAACCACTCCATGTCGTAGAGGACACTCTAATTAGTATGAAAGCTTGAAGGAAATATTTTTCATGATGAACTTTAGGGGGCTGGTTCGGCCAGCCCCTCTCTAGCCGTCCCTCTCTTTCCTTTTTTTCTTCACTTCTCTTGAAATTTCTAGGAGATAAAAGAATGAAGTGTGGTCTTCCTTTGACCATCACACATATATATATATATATATATATATATATATAGATTGGGCATATGGCCAAGCACATGGCCGGCCCTCTCTCTCTTTTTTTTTCTAGATTTTTCTTTTTCTTTCCCTCCAAGCTTCTTGAATTTTCCAAATGATAAAAGATGACTTCCATGCTTACTTGGTCATCCATATATATATATATATATAACTATAAAAATGTGCACATGACCATGCACATGCTCCATGTCTTTTTCTTCTTTTCTCTTTTTTTTGTTTCTAACAAATATGCATAAAATTTTCCAATTCCAAGTTTGCCCTTAAATTTCCATGACGATAATATTTATAAGAGACTTGCGCATTCAAACAAAATCGAAAAATGGTCGTGCCCTTAACTTCCCGCGATTGTCTTAAAATATTCCGACGTACAAAATGCGGGTTATAACACGTATGGAGGTAGTGATGTTACCTTTGAATGCTTATGTGCTAGGGATGAGCCTAAGTAAATGCCTAGTGAGAAAAGTTCGGATTTAGCGATAACAATAGGGTTACGAGATTTTTGGTACATTAAGGAAAGATGTAAAGACTGCAACATAATGTGTGACCGGAAAGTTGAAAGACGAGATCTAAGAAAAGGAACAATAGAAGAGTTCGAATTAAAGATAAAGAGATGACTTGAGAAACTGGCAATGAGATAAAGAAGGAAAGAAGGAATATGGTACTGTATACGGTACGTATGCTATGGTAATAAAGGGAATTTCCCCCGAGATCCTTAAACGACCTTATAAGACTAGTTGAACATTCGAGGACGAATGTTCTAAAGGGGGGAAGGATGTTATATCCCGTATTTTGTACATTGGGACAATCCAGGTTAACTATGATAAGTTAGGGTTAAGACCATTCCGGGATATGAAGTCGAGACTTTTGATCTTCGATTTTGTTTTAAGACATAATTTGTTCATGAATTTGTTGGCATGGAACATTTAGGAAAATTTGGGACTAAAAGTGAAATATTTGGAAGTTGGAAATCATGAAAAAAATGGCCTTTGGCCGTGTGGACTTGGATTGGTCCCCACACATTTTGTGGCCAAATTAAATTGGTCCAACACATGTGTGGGCCAAGGTACACTTGTGCAATTCATATAAGGCCACAAAAGATGACTAATAAGTCATCTTCTCCTCATTCCACACTTAGAAATTTCATGAACCTTGGAGAAAAAAAATTAAAGACCATTCGGCCAAGAGAGGAGAAAAGTGAGGTCCAAAAATCTTCATCAAAAAAATTGTTTCTCCTAGCAAATCAACCAAGTGGAAGGTCCTCGTTAACGTGGAGTTGTTGTTTGGGGCAACAAACCGCTAGTTTGCATCCGTTGCTAACCCTAGCTAAGTTGGAAGTTGTGAAGAAAGGTAAGGTTTAATCTTATTTTTATGTGTTATGGATGATGTGTGTATGCTGTAGTATGTTAAAATGGATGAAATTCATGAAATATGTCCTAGGGAAGTTGAGGCCGTGTGCATGGTGTAGCCGTGTGGATATGTGTGTTGTGTTGAAGTGATGAATTAAATTCTAGTTGTCATGTTTGGTTGTTGTAGTGTGAAGAAATGAATGAGAAGCATCAATATGTGTATATGTAGTGTTGGCCGAATATAGGTCATGTCATATGACAAGAATGAATTAATTCTCTTTAGTGTTTTGGTTGTTGTCGTTATGAATTCTATGTTGCGATAAGAGTTTAATGACTCAAGATTGATGTTGTAATTGTTATGGGCTGATTTGGAGGATTATGTGCATTTAACGTAATTCCTATATTTATGAGAATGACATTGTTAGAGTGTGAATTGTTGGTGTAAATCATGATTCGGAAGTTGAGAATGTGTTATGGAAGTGGTTCTCGGGTTTGGGAACAATTTCGGGTGAATTGGAGCATTTGTTGGATTATTGGAAATATTGTGTGAATTGTTTAAAGAGTTCTTGAATATTGTTTGAATGGATTCGGATTGGTAATTGAATATGTGAGCATTAGTGTTAGTTTGATTATATGTTGGTTTAAATGTATGTAGTTGTAGTGAACATAATTGGAATGTTGTCGGAATGTGTGGAGAAGAATTATTAATGTTCGAATGCGTTTCAAATTGATTGTGGATATTGTTAGAATGATTGTTGGTGTGGTTGTTGTTGAATTTGGCCGAGTTGAATTCTAGGGGTTGTGCATTTACAGGGGAAGTGTTGTCCAAATTTCCGTAGAATTATGTGCTAGTTTGGAAATGAACTCCTAAATGCCTATAGTTAATGTTGGTATTTAATGATGTTATGTAGATCTTGGGGAGTCCGATACATAGGCTTGGTTTAGATTAGCGTTGAGAGCAGACGAGGTATGTAAAGCTCAACCCTTCCTTCTTTTGGCATGCCTTAGTTACAAATAGGCTATGACACGAGCCTCGAGGAAATTCTATTCTCGCAATCCGAGCATGTTTATGACTTTTATTTGTTTCTTGGAATTCGTATTCTTGATATGACGAAATATTGGCCGTTATGTCTTCGGAATATTTGATTTTCAAATGTTGCATAAAAAGTTTTGTTTTCAAAGAGTTCCGTAACTACAAACGACCGTAACTTTCACAGAAAGGCTCGAATTGCCTCGATATGTTCGTAGGAGATTGTATGGCGTATGATGAGTATGTTTTCCATAGGCGGGCCCGGCTCGGGTCAACACCCGTCCGTGGGTCCCGCGACTCTCCTTTTTGTAATCCTGATGAATTTTGAAAGAATTTGGTTTGGCTATTATTCCGATTTTCAAGTATGGTCATTTTACTTATCTTTTGAGTCCATGATAATGATTTTATACATATGGTTGCTCACGACTCTGCTCGTGCATTCTGTTGTATCTTTCGCCGAGTCCCGGGCCGGTTATGTTTCGTGCGCACTATATGATATTCTGGAGTATGATGTGTCCGGTTCGCCGAGCCCCTCCGCTATAGGGCCGGGTACCGTGTATAAGTGATATTGCCGCTGGATTTTTGACCGCGGTATGTGATATGGCCGCTGGATTTTTGACCGCGGTATGTGATATTGACCGCTGGACTTTTGATCGCGGTATGTCGGGGTTTGGAAATATAAAAATTTTCTTGAGTATGAGGTGTTATGGGGCCAATGACGGGCGGGTGACCATATTCTAAAAGCCCTGTGCATGATTTGTGTTTTGATAAGTAAGCATTTTGGCATTCTGGATTTTGCATTTACTTTTCTGTACATTTCGATTATGACTCGGTTACATCGTATCTTCTCGCTTTGCATACTCGGTACATGATACATGTCACGACCCTCTGTCTTCGGGGGCTGCGTTTCATGCCCGCAGGTACAGACGTACAGTTCGGTGATCCGCCAGTCTAGGACACTCATCCTGCTGTTTGGAGAGCTCCCTTTGTTCCAAAGCCCACATTTTGGTATATATTCGTCCGTTGCATATGTATTCGTTTGTTCAGGGGTACGGCGGGGCCCTGTCCCGTCATATGATTCTGTTATGCTGTTTAGAGGTCTGTAGACGTGTTTGTGGGTTGTGCCTACTTCTGTACAGGTGTGTTCGTATGATATATGTTACGGCGATCCCATTCGCCGTAGCAGCCTTGTCGGCTTGCATCTGTATATGTTTTTGGCCAGCGCGCCATTTGATAGCCTTTCCGGCTTCTGATATATATGTTTGCTTTTGAGACAGTTTGAGATAATTTGAGACAGCGTCTGATATTTGCATAGGTATAGGCCATCTGTGTGTGATTCGGATTTGTGCATATGTTTGGGTGCCCAGCTCGGGCACTAGTCACGGCCTACGGGGTTGGGTCGTGACAAGTTGCTTATATTTTTTCTGAAAGGAAGGCATAATTATCTTCCATATTAGTTATTCCTTGTCTTGGAGGAAAAGTTTTGGACATCTATAAATGAAAGACCTCCTTCACACAGCTACAACATAGTAGCATGCACAATGTAGTCATTAAAGAATCTTATTTTGGGGGAGATTATTCTCTCAATAGAATTTTATACTTTTATATTAGTTTTATCTTATGTAGGCCAATTGGCCAAACCATTTTAGATTAATATTCTTCTTTTAATGCTCATTTCTTTGTCATCTGATTTATCGTCATTCAATGTTTGCCATTATAAGCTTTCGCATGACGCCCTGTTTATTTCGATCCGAACAAGTGGTATCTGTGCCAAGTTCAACAAGACTGAAGATAGATTCAAGGCGAGTTCAAATCAAGATCAACCAATTTTGATGATAACAAAGTTTTTTTTCAACTAAAAAATAAAAGTCCAAAGAAACTACATGTGGAGATGAATTTTTCAATCAGATTTTCAACAATCCTCACACTGCGTATCTTTCTAAACCACAGAGTATATTTTTAACACATGCTTATTTTTCATGCTTGGGCTCCAATTTTCAGCTCATGCCTAGCTATTTAATGCATAAGCTCCAATTATTGACCCTTTCTTACTTTTAACGCTTGGGCCAATTTCAACCCATTTTACTTTTAACGCATGGGCTCCCCTTTCAACCTGTGCTCACTTTTAATACACAAGGCTCAAATTTTCAACCCATAAATACTTTTTACCATAGCAAATAGCATCATGAAGATCATGCACGTGACAAAGCTGAATCAAGTCTTGTCCGAAAATCAGGCCAAAAAGGGGAGATTTGTTAGGGTTTATACCATAATTTTCTTACCCTACTTGAGTTTTAATTTTCTATTGGAGGAAAGTCAAAGTAATACCATAATTGCTTATATTTTTTCTGAAAGGAAGGCATAATTCTCTTCCATATTGGTTATTCCTTGTCTTGGAGGAAAAGTTTTGGACATCTATAAATGAAAGACCTCCTTCCCACAACTACAACATAGTAGCATGCACAATGTAGTCATTAAAGAATTTTATTTTGGGGGAGATTATCCTCTCAATAGAATTTTATACTTTTATATTAGTTTTCTCTTATGTAGGCCAATTGGCCAAACCATTTTAGATTAATATTCTTCTTTTAATGCTTATTTCTTTGTCATCTGATTTATCGTCATTCAATGTTTGCAATTATTAGCTTTCGCATGACGCCCTATTTATTTCGATCCGAACAAGTGGTATTTGTGCCAAGTTCAACAAGACTGAAGATAGATTCAAGGCGAGTTCAAATCAAGATCAACCAATTTGATGATAACGAAGTTTTTTTTCAACTAAAAAATAAAAGTCCAAAGAAACTACATGTGGAGATGAATTTTTCAATCAGATTTTCAACAATCCTGCTACTGCGTATCTTTCTAAACCACAGAGTATATTTTTAACACATGCTTATTTTTCATGCTTGGGCTCCAATTTTCAGCTCATGCCTTGTTATTTAACGCATAAGCTCCAATTATTGACCCTTTCTTACTTTTAACGCTTGGGCCAATTTCAACCCATGTTTAATTTTAACGCATGGGCTCCACTTTCAACCTGTGCTCATTTTTAATCCACAAGGCTCAAATTTTTAACCCATAGCTACTTTTAACCATAGCAAGCAGCAGTGATGAAGATCATGCACGTGAAAAAGGTGAATCAAGTCTTGTGTGAAAATAAGGGCAAAAAGGGGAGATTTGTTATGGTTTATGCCCTGATTTTCTTACCCTATTTGAGTTTTAATTTTCTCTTGAAGGAAAGCCAAAGTATTACCATAATTGCTTAAATGTTTTTGAAAGGAAGACATAATTCTCTTCCATATTGGTTATTCCTTGTCTTGGAGGAAATGTTTTGGACATCTATAAATGGAAGACCTCCTTCCCACAACTACAACGTTGTAGCATCCGCAATGTAGCCATTAAAAAAATCTTATTTTGGGGGAGATTATACTCTCAATAGAATTTAATACTTTTCTATTAGTTTCCTTATATGTAGGCCAATTGGCCAAATCATATTAGATTAATATTCTTCTTTTGATATGCTTTTCTTTGTCGTCTGATTTATCGTCAATCAATGTTTGCAAATATTAGCTTTCGCATGACGCCTTGTTATTTTGATCCCAATAAGTGGTATCTGTGCTAAGTTCAACAAGACTGAAGACAGATTCAAGGCGGGTTCAAATCAAGATCAACCAATTTGATGATAACAAAGTTTTTGTCAAGTAAAAAAAAAAGTCCAAAAAAACTGCACGTGGAGATGAATTTTTCAATCAGATTTTGAACAATCCTGCTGCTGCGTATCTTTCAAAAACAAAAAGTATATTTTTAACCCATGCTTATTTTCAATGCCTGGGATCCAATTTTCAACTCATGCTTAGTTATTTAACTCATAAGCTCCAATTATTGACCCTTTCTTACTTTTAACGCTTGGGCCAATTTCAACCCATTTTTACTTTTCACGCATGGCCTCCACTTTCAACCTGTGCTCACTTTTAATGCACAAGGCTCAAATTTTCAACCCATACCTACTTTTAACCATAGCGAGCAGCAGTGATGAAGATCATGCACGTGAAAAAGGTGAATCAAGTCTTGTGCGAAAATAAGGGGAGATCTGTTAGGGTTTATGCCTTGATTTTCTTACCCTATTTGAGTTTTAATTTTCTCTTGAAGGAAAGTCAACGTATTACCATAATTGCTTATATTTTTTCTGACAGGAAGGTATAATTATCTTCCATACTGGTTATTCCTTGTCTTGGAGGAAATGTTTTGGACATCCATAAATGGAAGACCTCCTTCCCACAACTACACCATAGTAGCATCCGCAATGTAGTGCTTAAAGAATCTTGTTTTGGGGGAGATTATTCTCTCAATAGAATTTTATACTTTTATATTAGTTTTCTCATAGGGAAAATACATAAAAACCTCCCAACGTATAGCCAGATTAATTATGACGCACCCAACCTTTGCGGGGGACCTATTATCCCCCCAGTCTTAATTTTTCAGTATTTTAGTACCATTTTCGACTGACGTGGCAAAAAAAGAAAATTATGGTGAGTGAAAGCAGTAAAAATATTTTTTATATTTTAATAAAAATTAATTTTTAAAAATTTATTTATATTTTATCCTCTACCCCACCCCCCACCCTCCCTTTCTTCCACATTTCAATTGTTAAATGCAATTTATTTTTCTCTTTCTTCTTCTTTCTCCTCAACCACCGCCGCCGTCGCCACACCGCCGCCGCAGTAGCAGCAACACCGCAGCAGCAGCAGCAACACCGCAGCAGCAGCAGCAACAGCACCAATATGAAAATGGGTCTGACCCATTAAAACATAATGCCATTTCGGTGGAGGAGATATTTTGGTGTTTGATTTGCCTTCAAATGAATGTGTGTGTTAATGGAGGAAGAAAATGGGTTGAATGTGTGTGTGTTAATGGAGGAAGAAAATGGGTTGAATGTGTGTGTGTTAATGGAGGAAGAAAATGGGTTGAATGTGTGTGTTAATGGAGGAAGAAAATGTGTTGAAGAAAATGGGTTTTACTGGATGAAGAAAATGGGTTGAAGAAAATGGGTTGAATGTTTCTTGAAAATAAGCTCTTTATGATTGATGATTAAATTGAATGTGTGTGTTAATGGAGGAAGAAAATGGGTTGAATGTGTGTGTGTTAATGGAGAAAGAAAATAGGTTGAAGAAAATGAGTTGAATGTGTGTTGTTAATGGAGGAAGGAAATGGGTTGAATGTGTGTGTGTGTGTTAATGGAGGAAGAAAATGGGTTGAATGTGTGTGTGCTAATGGAGGAAGAAACTGGGTTGATGGATTTCTTGAAATGAAGAAGAAGAAGAAGAAGGGTTTAGTGATGAAGAAGAAGAGTTTAGTGATGAAAAAGACAAAATTAATGGTTTAATGGTTAATTAGTGTAAATATAATTAATAAAAGAAAAAACAAATGAAAAAAAAAAAAGTCTCAGTGATGTGGTAGCAGCGTGGCACCAATGTGGCGGAGAGTGTGCAACACTCTCCACTGTGCAACTGGGCTTCAATTATTTTTTGCCATGTCAATCAAAAAATGGTACTAAAATACTGAAAAATTTAGACTGGGGGGGGGGGGGGGGGGGTAATAGGTCGCCCGCAAAGGTTGGGGCGTCATAATTAATACGGCTATACCTTGGGGGGGGGGGGGGGGGGGGGGTATGTATTTTCCCATTTCTCATATGAAGGTCAATTGGCCAAATAATATTAGATTAATATTCTTCTTTTGATATACTTTCGTTGTAATCTGATGGTACCTGTGCCAAGTTCAACAAGACTGAAGACAGATTAAAGGCTGGTTCAAATCAAGATCAACCAATTTGATGATAACGAAGTTTTTGTCAACTAAAAAAAAAGTCCAAAAAAAATACATGTGGAGATGAATTTTTCAATCAAATTTTGACCAATCTTGCTGCTGCGTATCTTTCATAACCAAAAAGTATATTTTTAACCCATGCTTATTTTTCATGCTTGGGATCAAATTTTCAACTCATGCTTAGTCATTTAAATCATAAGCTCCAATTATTGACCCTTTCTTACTTTTAACGATTGGGCCAATTTCAACCCATTTTTACTTTTCACGCATGGCCTCCACTTTCAACCTGTGCTCACTTTTAACGCACAAGGGTCAAATTTTCAAATCATACCTACTTTTAACCATAGCAAGCAGCAGCGATGAAGATCATGCACGTGAAAAAGGTCAATCAAGTCTTGTGCGAAAATAAGGCCAAAAAGGGGAGATTTGTTAGGGTTTATGCCTTGATTTTCTTACCCTATTTGAGTTTTAATTTTCTCTTGAAGGAAAGTCAACGTATTACCATAATTGCTTATATTTTTTTGAAAGGAAGGTATAATTATCTTCCATATTGGTTATTCCTTGTCTTGGAGGAAATGTTTTGGACATCTATAAATGGAATACCTCCTTCCCACAACTACAACATAGTAGCATCCGCAATGTCGTCATTAAAGAATCTTGTTTACGGGAGATTATTCTCTCAATAGAATTTTATACTTATATATTAGTTGTCTCATATGTAGGCCAATTAGCCAAACCATTTTAGATTAATATTCTTACGGTAATATACCTTTCTTTGTCGTCTGATTTATCGTCATTCAATGTTTGCAATTATTAGATTTCGCATGACGCCCTTTTATTTCGATCCCAACAAGTGATAGCTGCGCCAAGTTCAACAAGACTGAAGACAGATTCAAGGCGGGTTCAAATCAAGATCAACCAATTTGATGATAAAGAAGTTTTTTTCAACTAAAAAATAAAAGTCCAAAAAAACTACATGTGGAGATGAATTTTACAATCGTTTTCCAACAATCCTGCTACTGCGTATCTTTCTAAACCACAGAGTATATTTTTAACACATGCTTATTTTTCATGCTTGGGCTCCAATTCTCTGCTCATGCCTAGTTATTTAACGCATAAGCTCCAATTATTGACCCGTTCTTACTTTTAACGCTTGGGCCAATTTCAACCCATATTTAATTTTAACGCATGGGTTCCACTTTCAACCTGTGCTCACTTTTAATGCACAGGGCTCAAATTTTCAACCCAAAAATACTTTTAACCATAGCAAGTAGCAGCATGAAGATCATGCACGTGAAAAAGCTGAATCAAGTCTTGTCAGAAAGCTGGCCAAAAAGGGGAGATTTGTTAGGGTTTATACCCTAATTTTCTTACCCTATTTGAGTTTTAATTTTCGATTGGAGGAAAGTCAAAGTAATACCATAATTGCTTATATTTTTTTCTGAAAGGAAGGCATAATTCTCTTCCATATGGGTTATTCCTTGTCTTGGAGGAAAAGTTTAGGACATCTATAAATGAAAGACCTCCTTCCCACAGCTACAACATAGTAGCATGCACAATGTAGTCATTAAAGAATCTTATTTTGGGGGAGATTATTCTCTCAATAGAATTTTATACTTTTATATTAGTTTTCTCTTATGTAGGCCAATTGGCCAAACCATTTTAGATTAATATTCTTCTTTTAATGCTCATTTCTTTGTCATCTGATTTATCGTCATTCAATGTTTGCAATTATTAGCTTTCGCATGACTCCCTGTTCATTTCGATCCGAACAAATGGTATCTGTGCCAAGTTCAACAAGACTGAAGATAGATTCAAGGCGAGTTCAAATCAAGATCAACCAATTTTGAAGATAACGAAGTTTTTTTTCAACTAAAAAATAAAAGTCCAAAGAAACTACATGTGGAGATGAATTTTTCAATCAGATTTTCAACAATCCTGCTACAGCGTATCTTTCTAAACCACAGAGTATATTTTTAACACATGCTTATTTTTCATGCTTGGGCTCCAATTTTCAGCTCATGCCTAGCTATTTAATGCATAAGCTCCAATTATTGACCCTTTCTTACTTTTAACGCTTGGGCCAATTTCAACCCATTTTACTTTTAACGCATGGACTCCCTTCAACTTTATGCTCACTTTTAATACACAAGGCTCAAATTTTCAACCCATAAATACTTTTTACCATAGCAAATAGCAGCATGAAGATCATGCACGTGAGAAAATTTGAATCAAGTCTTGTCCCAAAATACGGCCAAAAAGGAAGATTTGTTAGGGTTTATACCATAATTTTCTTACCCTATTTGAGCTTTAATTTTTCTGTTGGAGGAAAGTCAAAGTAATACCATAATTGCTTATATTTTTAAGAAAGGAAGGCATAATTCTCTTCCATATTGGTTATTCCTTGTCTTGGAGGAAAAGTTTTGGACGTCTATAAATGAAAGACCTCCTTCCCACAACTACAACATAGTAGCATGCACAATGTAGTCATTAAAGAATCTTATTTTTGGGGAGATTATCCTCTCAATAGAATTTTATACTTTTATATTAGTTTTCTCTTATGTAGGCCAATTGGCCAAACCATTTTAGATTAATATTCTTCTTTTAATGCTCATTTCTTTGTCATCTGATTTATCGTCATTCAATGTTTGCAATTATTAGCTTTCGCATGACGCCCTGTTTATTTCGATCCGAACAAGTGGTATCTGTGCCAAGTTCAACAAGGCGAAGATAGATTCAAGGCGAGTTCAAATCAAGATCAACCAATTTGATGATAACGAAGTTTTTTTCAACTAAAAAAATAAAAGTCCAAAGAAACTACATGTGGAGATGAATTTTTCAATCAAATTTTCAACAATCCTGCTACTGCGTATCTTTCTAAACCACAGAGTATATTTTTAACACATGCTTATTTTTCATGCTTGGGCTCCAATTTTCAGCTCATGCCTTGTTATTTAACGCATAAGCTCCAATTATTGACCCTTTCTTACTTTTAACGCTTGGGCCAATTTCAACCCATGTTTACTTTTAACGCATGGGCTCCACTTTCAACCTGTGCTCATTTTTAATGCACAAGGCTCAAATTTTCAACCCATAGCTACTTTTAACCATAGCAAGCGAGTGATGATGAAGATCATGCACGTGAAAAGGTGAATCAAGTCTTGTGTGAAAATAAGGGCAAAAAGGGGAGATTTGTTATGGTTTATGCCCTGATTTTCTTACCCTATTTGAGTTTTAATTTTCTCTTGAAGGAAAGCCAAAGTATTACCATAATTGCTTAAATATTTTTGAAAGGAAGGCATAATTCTCTTCCATATTGGTTATTCCTTGTCTTGGAGGAAATGTTTTGGACATCTATAAATGGAAGACCTCCTTCCCACAACTACAACATTGTAGCATCCGCAATGTAGCCATTAAAAAAATCTTATTTTGGGGGAGATTATACTCTCAATAGAATTTTATACTTTTCTATTAGTTTCCTTACATGTAGGCCAATTGGCCAAATCATATTAGATTAATATTCTTCTTTTGATATGCTTTTCTTTGTCGCCTGATTTATCGTCAATCAATGTTTGCAAATATTAGCTTTCGCATGACGCCTTGTTATTTCGATCCCAATAAGTGGTATCTGTGCCAAGTTCAACAAGACTGAAGACAGATTCAAGGCGGGTTCAAATCAAGATCAACCAATTTGATGATAACAAAGTTTTTGTCAAGTAAAAAAAAAAAAGTCCAAAAAAACTGCACGTGGAGATGAATTTTTCAATCAGATTTTGAATAATCCTGCTGCTGCGTATCTTTCAAAAACAAAAAGTATATTTTTAACCCATGCTTATTTTCAATGCCTGGGATCCAATTTTCAACTCATGCTTAGTTATTTAACTCATAAGCTCCAATTATTAACCCTTTCTTACTTTTAACGCTTGGGCCAATTTCAACCCATTTTTACTTTTCACGCATGGCCTCCACTTTCAACCTGTGCTCACTTTTAATGCACAAGGCTCAAATTTTCAACCCATACCTACTTTTAACCATAGCGAGCAGCGATGATGAAGATCATGCACGTGAAAAGGTGAATCAAGTCTTGTGCGAAAATAAGGAGAGATGCGGTAGGGTTTATGCCTTGATTTTCTTAACCTATTTGAGTTTTAATTTTCTCTTGAAGGAAGGTCAACGTATTACCATAATTGCTTATATTTTTTCTGACAGGAAGGTATAATTATCTTCCATACTGGTTATTCCTTGTCTTGGAGGAAATGTTTTGGACATCCATAAATGGAAGACCTCCTTCCCACAACTACACCATAGTAGCATCCGCAATGTAGTCCTTAAAGAATCTTGTTTTGGGGGAGATTTGTCATGACCCGAGCTACGGGCTGCGATGGGTATCCGGGGCTAACCACCGAACACCGCTCATATTACTGCTTATCTGCTATCATTCATACTAAGTGCTCATAATCATATAAAACTGTCGTTTTCTGAAATATATACCTTTTATAAACATAAGCCTTTCGGCTATCAAAATAATATATACATAAGAGCCATGCGACCATACTACCCACACTGCGTATCTACGAGCCTCTACAGGGTACTAGACATATGGACGGGACAGGACCCGTCATGCCCAAAAGATATATATACAGACATATGTACCAAAAGAATAATCAACGGCACCTCCGGAAAATGGAGTGCTCTCAAGTCAGCTGCTAGCTCCTATGAGTCTGGGTCACCTCCCTGTCTACCTGTGGGCATGAACACAGCGTCCGAAGAAAAGGACGTCAGTACGAATATTGTACTGAGTATATAAGGCATAAACAGTAATGAAGCATCAATAAACTGAGGAGGCATAAAACAAGGAGCAATTTGTAACTGACTGAATCATAAAGAACATCATTCATGCTGGCTTACTTTCATGCTCATCGCCATCTCATATATGCATAAATGTATAAGCTGCCCGACCATATAGGTGCGGTGTGATAATTAATAACATTAGCAATAGCATTAGCACGCGTCCGGGCCTCGCGTCGGGGTATCGTCTCGGCGCAGTAGTGGTGTACGCACATACTATTTGGCCATGGTGTGTATAAGTACCCGCCTTCGGATATTTGCCCCGGCCATATAGGCGCGGTGTGATATCATCATATACTCATTACATCATGCTTATCATAATATGCTTATCATATATGCTTGTCATAACTCATCACGGTATGCTGGACCTCATATACTCATTACAATGCATGCATAGGGACTCTTAGCTAATCATACTTTATCGGGGTGACGTAAGGTCGTGGACCCCCGATGTCATTATGAGCATTCTTAAGTATTCTGCCTCACCTTGAAGGAACAAGCATAAGGTGAGTGTGCATAATGATCAACACCATTAGGATACATATATTACATCATTAACTTCTTAGAGGCATCATATCATAGGCTATAGCATTTATACACTTTAGCTTACTATCATCGTTATCGATTTCATCTCATATCTCTTACCTCGTATAGCTATTCATGAGAGCGGGCTCTTAACTTTCTTGGAGATGGAGCATTCATAGTAAAGAGAGAATTTCATGCCATAAGACTCATGTCTTAGAAAGAAAGGGCTAAGCCTCACATACCTTTATCGTTTAGCTATTCTATCGCTTGCTCGTTCTCCTTTAATGCACTCGTTTACCTTCAATGAAATTCGTATCGACATTAGCTATATCATCGTGAAAACATACTTACTAAAGCTATAGAAATTTGGGCAGCATTTCCTTTGTTTATACTACTTTCCGCCATATTCCATATCAACTCCCAACATTCATAATAATCATCATGATATCACTAACAACAATTGTCATTCATTCATATGATTCGCATCTCATAATTTCACTTCAGTTTTCCATAATTATGACTAAAAGTCCCTCGTCGTATTCTTTCATATCCAATACTTATTTCATGTTCTATAGGTCATTTATAACGTATTTATATCATCAACATATTCATTTTCATGATTCAATCCAACCACCATTTCAAAATGACATTATTCATCCATTCGATGACCCATGTGTTATACACTTCTACAATCCATGGGTCTTAACTTAGTAATACTTCAAATAGCATGTAAAGGTCATGAAACTTACCTTAAATACTAGAGGAACAAGCTTTGGATGATATTACACCTTTTCACCAAAACCCTATTTCATCTCTCTTGGGTTTTCTTGGTTTGGATGACTTTTAATGGGTTTCCTTCACTTGATTCTCTTGATTTCTTGTTGTTGATCCTTGATTTCTAGTGATTTCTCATGGATGAGATGTTTGGAACTCTCTAGAGGTTTCTTATGTTGTGGGGGTGAAGTGTGAAATGAATGAAATGAAAAGGAAAGGTCCCTTATATAAAATTAAGTTCGGCCGATGGAAATATACGGACCAACATACGGTCCGTATAAAATCTACTGACCATATGTTGGACCGTATATCTGGTCCAGTGAATCATGACTTGCTGGACTGGATCTACGGCTGGACATACGGTCCGTAGATATTATACGGCTAGTATGTCTGGCCGTATGTCTATCCAGTTCTCCGAGAGTCGTTTCGTCGACTCGTTTGATCTCCGATCCTTATGGACCCTTCTTAACCCTTGTTCAACGCTTCAATATCATTCCAAGGGACGTTATAACTCTTCCTTGGGGCATCATTTATTCGCCATTAACTCAATACTCGTAATTCTCATCCGATACATTCAACTTGTATCTCGCACTTCATGTGACTTTCTTTCTTCAATCCGAATGCCTTCGAAAATCTTAATTAGAGTCATCACATACTATTTCTTGCTTGTCCGTACTTCGTATTCGTCATGTCCATTGTTAGCCTATTCATCGTACGATAAGGGAAATTTTCTAAGGTGTAACATTCTCCCCCCCTTTTGGAACATTCGTCCTCGAATGTTAAGTCATCGGGAATTCTAGAAAAATTTCGCCAGAGTTTCCTCTGTAATATGGCGATATCATCCTATCACAACAGCCTATAATATCATTGCCTCACAGGGCCACAGCATAATAGAAATATAGATTGGCCACACACGACCCATATACATAAAATAAAACATACATACCTTATTATCTCGACGTTTCATCATATACTTCTTCTGGGGCTGAAATAAGTGCGGGTATGTAGACTTCATCTTCTCTTCCGCTTCCCAAGTCATTTCTTCTCGATTGTTATTCCGCCATAAGACTTTGACTGAAGCTATTTCTTTATTTCGAAGTCTTCGTACTTGCCTGTCTAATATGGCAATAGGCACTTCTTCATAGGCTAGCTTTTCTGTAATCTGAACATCATCAACCGGCAAGATCTTGGTGGGATCTCCAACACATTTGCGGAGCATCGAAACATGGAACACTGGATGTACTAGTTCAAGCTCTGAAGGCAACTCTAATTCATAGGCTATTTGACCCACCTTGCGGATGATTTTGTAAGGTCCAATATATCGAGGACTCAACTTCCCTTTCTTACCAAATCTCATCACCCCTTTCATTGGTGATACTTTCAAAAACACCCAATCATTGACTTGAAATTCTAAATCTCGCCGGCGGTTATCCGCAAAGACTTTTGGCGACTTTGGGCTGTCGTGTCAATCTCGGATCACCTTGACTTTTTCTGTAACTTCTTGTGAATCAACTCGGGGCCTATCAATTGCACTTCTCCGACATCAAACCATCCAATCGGAGATCTGCACTTTCTTCCATATAACGCTTCATACGGAGCCATTTGGATACTGGAATGATAGCTATTGTTATAGGCAAATTCGATTAGGGGTAAGTGGTCATCCCAACTACCACTAAAAATCTAAAACACATGCCCTTAACATATCCTCCAAGGTACTGTATAGTACGCTCGGCTTGTCCGTCGGTTTGCGGATGAAATGCCGTCTTGAGCCTCGCTTGAGTACCTAGACCTTCTTGAAAGGATTTCGAACTTGGTATGCTTGTGCCCCTGTACGTAATAATAGATACCGGAACGCCATGAAGCCTCACAATTTCCTTGATATACAACCTCGCATAATCTTCAGCTGAGTAGGTGGTTATTTGAGGGAGAAAATGAGCTTTCTTTAAGTGAGTCATCCACTATCACCCATATAGAATCATACTTTCCTCGGGAACGGGGCAATCCTATAATAAAATCCATATTAATCACTTCCCATTTCCATGTAGGAATCTCTATTGCTTGCAGTAATCCTCCTGGCTTTTAATGTTCTACCTTTACTTGCTGACAATTTGGACATTTGGCTACAAATTTTGCTATGTCTCTTTTCATGCCATACCACCAATACATCAATTTAAGATCATGGTACATCTTTGTCGTTCCAGGATGAATAGAATATCTGGAGTAATGAGCTTCTTCTAGAATTCGGCGGCGTAGTTCCGCCACATCCGGAACACATAGTCTATTCTAATACACAAACCCCGTCTACGAGACTTCAAATGGTGATTTGTTCTTTTGGAAATTTCACACCTTTATAATACTTCAATTTGGGATCCTCGTATTGACGCTCTTTTCGCATCAGGAATGACGCTGGGATTGTCAACAACGACTCACTGCATCGCCTGAATCAATTATACGCACTCCAAGGCTAGCTAGTTGGTGGATCCCACGAATCATTTCTTTCTTCTCCAAAGGCACTTCACATAGGCTACCCATAGATCGGCGACTAAGCGCATCCGCTACTACATTTGCCTTTCCTGGGTGGTATAAAATATTGACATCGTAGTCTTTCAATAGTTCCAACCGCATCTTGTGCCCGCAGTAACTCCTTGTTTAAAAATATATTGAAGACTCTTATGATCTGTATAGATATCGACATGCACGCCATACAAATAATGTCTCCACATTTTCAAGGCATGAATAACTGCGGCCAATTCGAGATCATGAGTTGGGTAATTCTTTTCATGTTTCCGCAACTGCCTCGAAGCATATGCAATGGCTTTTCAATGCTGCATTAATACACATCCTAACCCAACACCAGAAGCATAACAATACACCACATAGCCATCTGGCCCTTCTGGAAGCGTTAAAACTAGAGCTGAGGTTAATCTGTCCTTCAACTCTTGGAAGCTACGCTCACAAGCGTCATTCCACTAAAATTTTGCTGATTTACGGTCAACTTCATCAATGGGGCTGAAATAGATGAAAAGCCCTCTACGAATCTCCTATAATAACCTAACAAACCCAGAAAACTACGAACTTCTGTTGGGGTCGTAGGCCTTGGCCAAGTCTTCACAGCCTCTATTTTCTGAGTATCAACTCTAATGCCATCATCTGAAATAACATGGCCCAAAAATGTCACAGAGTTTAGCCAAAACTCGCACTTTGAAAATTTTGCATACAACTCCCGAGTACGGAGAATTCCAAGAACAATACGTAGGTGATCTGCATGCTCTGATTCTGTGCGAGAATACACTAGAATATCATCAATGAATACTATCACGAACAAGTCCAAGAGAGGCCTGAATACATTATTCATTAAATTCATAAACATTGCCGGAGCATTGGTTAGCCCAAACGACATTACTCGGAATTCATAATGGCCATATCTCGTTCGGAAGGCGGTCTTAGGAATGTCTTCTTCTCTGACTCTCACTTGATGATAACCCGACCTCAGATTTATTTTGGAAAACCACTTGGCACCCTGTGGGCGATCAAATAAATCATCGATTCTTGGGAGAGGATACTGTTCTTTATCGTCACCTTATTCAACTGTCTATAGTCAATACACATTCGTGAGGGATCTTTCTTTTTCACAAATAAGCGGCGCTCCCCGCGGCGATGGGCGGGTCTAATGAACCCCTTTTCGAGCAGATCTTTCAACTGGGCCTTTAACTCTTTTAATTGTGCCGGAGCCATTCGATAAGGAGGAATAGAAATAGTGTCACGACCCAACCCCATAAGCCGCGACTAGTGCCCGATCTGGGCACCCATACACACCCATTAACCCGAAATAGCGTACAGGTAGCTTATACCGTGTACAAATTACAAATATTTACAGAAAAGTGGAACGTCGCCCCAAAGCTGTCACAAATGTACAGATATACAAATCGTTATCATAATCCAACAGATAATATCACAAATAAGCCGATAAAGGCTTGTCATAGTATAGGGGGACGTCCGAATCACAAATTACACGAACGCGGCCCGAATAGTAAATACCCATAACCCACACATATATAATCTACGGACCTCTAAGAGTCATAACGAAGATCATATGACGGGACGGGGCCCCGCCGTACCGTGAATAAATATGTACATATGCATAATAACGAGATACGGATCGAATTATAGGCTCCCGAACAAGGGAGCGCTCCCGAGTCGGTGAACGGGAATCCTAAGCTGGTGGATCATCCAAATAAGTATCTATGCACACGCGGCATGAAACGCAGACCCCGAAGAAAGGGGTCGATACGGAATATGTACTGAGTATGCAAAGCATGAAATATAGTAAACAAGATCGTAGTCAAAACCAGAAGTACGGAAAGTAAATGCAATATTCAAAATATCAAAATGCTTACTTATAAAAATACAATTCATGCATAGGGCTCTTAGAACGGTGGTCGCCCGCCTGTCGTTGGCGCCACGCCACAGCTGTCACACCCTGATTTTACTAGGGTGTGATGGGCACCCGACCCCATGTGCGGAGCCGAGTGAACCCGCGGACTCTTATTACAGACGTAATTTCTGAGATTCTTAATCAGACACAAATGACAATTTCAGAAACGGTTTTCAGGACATACTTTTTTTTCGTGATTTTCAAATCAAACAGAATCTAAAATACATGGAATTTATTACAT